>NW_027469083.1:2847491-3163879 GCF_051020765.1 Lasioglossum baleicum
CCCCCCCCGCGGAGAGGGGAAATTAGTTTAGATTGCCCCGAGGCCGACAAAATCCCCCGACCCGCTAGGTCATACCGGGAGTTTTGAGGGAATCAGAGTCAATCTCAGTCCTGAACTAAAAAGAGAGGAAATTCTGGTGGAGGACAGGCGCAAAGTTTAGTATTTTGTTCCTACCACCCCCGAGTAGGGTGTCATTTGAAAGAGCTCGGGAAGAGGTATTGAGCCTCATAGGCTAGGAGCGCCTCCGAGGTCATCCGAAGGGCGTATAGCGTTTCTCGTAAATTAGAAAAGTTCTGTATGTATTTGGAGTCGCGAGGGCATTAGGATCTCGATCCCGAGGTCAGAGTGGAGGTGCCTTTGACTTTGAAAATTCTGACAAAGCCAAAGGTCTTGGAAATCTTTTTCAGATTTTCAAGGTCAAGGTCAAGGTCAAAGGTGCAGGCGGGATCAGGAACCTCCCCCGAAGGTCGCCATATAAATTTGCGGTGTCGAGCGACAAAAAGTAGTGAAAAATGGCATAGAATAGGTTAATTTAGCAATTAAGGATTTAGGTTTTAGGCTGCGTGCGGATAGGATTAGTGTTAAACGGTTAGATTTAAGAGTGCGGTTTCAATGTTTCATATAGTTTGGATTGACATTTGTAAGGAAAAAATAAAATCCAGGTAGGGTTAATTTTTATTAAAATTGATTATAAAAAAAAGGGACCACAATTACGATTATGAAATTTCGCGCGCGCCAAAGAACTGTGTTTACGGAACCTTTAAATGGACACAAAATAAATGACCCCCGCCGATTATGAATACGAAATTTCGAAAAAAAAATGTTTCTGTAAATGTTACGCGTTACACTTGTGTTATATGATTACGAAATATTGCAAAAAATCGATTGTCACGATAAAATTTTGGTAACAAAGGCGATCTAGATTGGGCGCCGAAAAAAGAAGGTTCGAGAAGATGTATCAAAAGCTCTCATGATTTATTTAAACATATTTCAACGAATTGCAGCAATGTATTATGTAAAGGAATAGAAGGGTCGTGGAAGGATATGAAAATCAATGTCACTAGCACTGTTGGTTAAGTGTATAAAGCACAAGTCATTGTCCAGTTTATTTAAATGGAAATCAAAGGAACCGTCACCACTTAGAACTAACTTAAACTAGAACGTAAAGAACTTTAAACAAGAGAAGCTAGAATCCAGTGTAGGCTGGAAACTAGAAGACCCGAGAAGAGCAAAGGCCTTAGTATTTTAATAGCTCAAGCAAAGCGATTGTTTTCCAGTAGCGAAAGTGTTAACCGCTCAAGCGAAGCGGGAGTTCGAAAAGCAACTGACTCTTCGAGTAATCAGCTGTGCCCGAGGAGTCAGAACGATGGGAGGAGCGGTGAAGAGGGGCCTCTATGGTAGAGAATCAATGTTATGATTTTTGGCAACCCCGTCACCTCTGTCTCCCCTGGCCAATAATAAGTCGCGTGCCGTCGCGGAGCTCGCGCGATCCGCAACATTCCGCCCGCCTTTGTTGATCGACGCAAAGATCAACAAATATATTTTACTTCAATTTCTCCCCCCCCCCCCAGCGAGGTAGCCTGACAGCCGTAATCCCAGCAAGATTGTACGAGTAGGTCGCCCAGTATTTAGTCGACACGGGGGTCAGGCGGTAGTTTCTCAGCAGATGAACCAGCAAGGCGCGATGCAGCAGCGGTGGCAAGCAAGTTGCAAGCGGGCAGCGAGGATACAGTCAAAGACCGCAATCGTGCCCCCAGAAATTCGGATAACTTGGAAAAAGTAGGCATTTCCTCTTTCCCCTCCAGCGATGTCTCCCAGCTCAGTCTCGTCTCTCGGTCCAGCCGTTGCACGGTGATAAAGTTGAGCCAATCGTTCCAATGTTCCACAGGACGTTTGAGAGCAGCTAACGCTTCAACGGCGTTTTTCGTTCCGTGCAGCAACGTTTTTAGCTCGGCAGCCGACTCCGTTTTCATACCGGGTAGCGACAAAAGCACGCCAAGTTGTGCATTTACCAGAATTGGAATGTTCTCATATTCCTTTTCGAGCAACTTCCAAGCCCGAGGAAAGTCCTCATCGGTGACGGGAATGTGGTTTAATAGTTCAGCAGGCTCCCCAGAAACGTTCGTTTTTAGGTAGTGTAGACGTTCGACATCGGTTAAGTTCGGGTTATTAATAACCAACGATCGGAAGAGGTCTCGGAAGCTGGTCCATTGCGTAAAGTTGCCATCGAAAGGTACGAGGGCAATTTTGGGCAGAGATTGCCTTTTTAGTTGTGGCGGTGCAGCAAATGTTCCCTGTGGCACAGCGGTTGATCTCAGTAGCTTCTTCAAATCAGCCTTCTCCATGACGTAGGCTTCCTCCGTCTCGTCGTAGAGGTTGTTCGCAAAATAATTTGATTTAAGAAGCGCGGCGTCTTCTTTAGCGCGAAGCTTGTCATCGTTTGCAGTAAATTCTAGCCAGTACGACTCCAGCAATTCTAGTCGAACTTCGACGGTCTCCCGATTGATGTTGTCCGCTCCTTTTTTCTTCAGGTTATCGATAATACGAGAGATTCGTGTCGCCAACGTTTCCTGCTTTTTGAGCACAACATCCATCTTTGGTTTCGAATGTAAGCGTTGGGTCAAGTACACCGAGAACCGTTCACACGACTGTTTTGGTACGAGGTCGAATAGCACGAACCGAACTAGTGACCGTTAAATTCAAAATGTAGCACTTCCACGACACGTTTTTAGACGTTTAGCACAAAAATCCGGCTCGAAGGACCACTAATTTATGTAAAGGAATAGAAGGGTCGTGGAAGGATATGAAAATCAATGTCACTAGCACTGTTGGTTAAGTGTATAAAGCACAAGTCATTGTCCAGTTTATTTAAATGGAAATCAAAGGAACCGTCACCACTTAGAACTAACTTAAACTAGAACGTAAAGAACTTTAAACAAGAGAAGCTAGAATCCAGTGTAGGCTGGAAACTAGAAGACCCGAGAAGAGCAAAGGCCTTAGTATTTTAATAGCTCAAGCAAAGCGATTGTTTTCCAGTAGCGAAAGTGTTAACCGCTCAAGCGAAGCGGGAGTTCGAAAAGCAACTGACTCTTCGAGTAATCAGCTGTGCCCGAGGAGTCAGAACGATGGGAGGAGCGGTGAAGAGGGGCCTCTATGGTAGAGAATCAATGTTATGATTTTTGGCAAACCCGTCACCTCTCTCTCCCCTGGCCAATAATAAGTCGCGTGCCGTCGCGGAGCTCGCGCGATCCGCAACATATTACGTCATTTGTAATGAAAGATTATTTGATGTTATAGGATCGGATTTTTCCAAGATCCCTGTTTCTGATCACAGACACTCTGTTAAACTGAAGCACTTCAATTTAACATGCACTATTTCATATATTGGATGATTGCAAAAGATCATACTCAATTTACCTCGTGAACTTGTCAGAAACTAAACGTGCAACTTCTACGGAAAAGGAAATCACAGGTTGTAAAATGTTCGGAGACAATTATAGAAAACAGAGTTACAGACTATATAATTGATTAATAAAACTGTTATTTATCCCAAATAGGGTACGAACTTTTGCAAACATATTACTAATACATTACGTTTAGTAATACATTATTGGCTAACGATTGAAGGCTGTTAAAGGATCTAGTAAAGAATCATTAGTCATGGACTTTAGAAAATGACGAAAAGATATTATATCTTAAATATAAACATATTATTAATATATTCAACGAAAAATATCCTGCATCGCTTATGGGAAGCAGTAGTTAGATTTTTAAAAAAATACTGTCCACACTTGGACATCAGTCAATTATACATATAGGGGAAAATTATAACAAGATTTTCTTGTGGTCAAACAATGGATTATATGTACTTACTTAGACTACATTATCCTAACAACTAGTCAATTCACTCATAAGAGCACGTCAAGATAAAATTGACTAACATCTTACATTCTAATACATCTACTACGCCTCGAAGTTATTGAACCCACGCTCGCCACACTCTGCACTGGATTTCGAGGAATTTTTCGAACCACTCCAGTTTTGGTTCTGACGAAAGGAACAACTCTTCTCACCTGTGCAGGAATTATTAGATCCCTCTGTACAATCGTTCTCGGCTCATCCACAGCTTCCCCTTGAAAACGTTCATTCATTATCCGCATTGCACGTTGCTTATGATGCCTAGCGGTTTGTCTTAGGATCTTGTCCGCCCTACATACATTTAACCATTTCCGTGACACTTGAGCAGCGCAAAGCAGAGACTTAGGCTCCAACTTGCGTAGAATCAGCTGGGATATCTCCGGCGGGAGTTCAGAAATGAAATCCAACTTGGCAGGTTCCAGTAGTCCTAGCGCACGGAGGAAAGACCTGAAGAACTCCATGTTGCCGCTGCAGCGTCAGGATCTCTAATGATCTACTGTTCCAAATTTTGGGTTTATATACCCTTGGTTACGGTTGATCGCCTGTTCCGGTTCGGTGACCCGACCAATCAGGATCGAGCTCGGATGAATTTATGTTTGTCATTGTTATGTTAACTTGCTGTTGAGTGCACGCATCTGGAAATAAATCGTTGAATTTGTTTGCCGTATATCAAACTCTAGGGAAATGTTTCTGTTTGGAATACCTTATGAAAATGTTTCATTTTGGAATACGCTATGAAATATGTAGATAACATAAATTTACATCTTAAGATGTGTTCTTTCAATGACATAGGGAGTGGTATAGGTATGATGTTTAACCCACCGTCGGACGGAGCGGTTCTAGGAGATACATCAATCACTATTTTGTGCAGTGTGATACATCCTTAAGCGGCGCGAAACCCTGGCCACTAGTAGCTTAATGTAAATGCTGTAATGCTGATTAGTTTTACATATCAGAGACACATTGTATTAACCCTCATACGCTCCTCAAGAATATTTTCCTCAATCCGCGAGTGGTTCGTAAGTCGGTCCGGATTGAGATCAGCTTGAGCCCAACGCTAGATTTCTAAAAACCGCGCGGAAATTGCGTAACAGCAACGGAGGAAATTAAGGGGCCGCCACACCGCTTAGGGAAACTAAATTCCTCAATTTCGAACAAATTTCGGATCTTATGGTTAGGACAGAGACGGAACGAAGCTAGCAGCCACTAGTGCGATAAAGATGGTACATTAGATAGAAGTCCAGACTTTGTAAACTCAAACGTCGAAAAAAACTTCTTTTTTATATTGATGTTCCCTGACACCCCCCCCCCCCCGCGGAGAGGGGAAATTAGTTTAGATTGCCCCGAGGCCGACAAAATCCCCCGACCCGCTAGGTCATACCGGGAGTTTTGAGGGAATCAGAGTCAATCTCAGTCCTGAACTAAAAAGAGAGGAAATTCTGGTGGAGGACAGGCGCAAAGTTTAGTATTTTGTTCCTACCACCCCCGAGTAGGGTGTCATTTGAAAGAGCTCGGGAAGAGGTATTGAGCCTCATAGGCTAGGAGCGCCTCCGAGGTCATCCGAAGGGCGTATAGCGTTTCTCGTAAATTAGAAAAGTTCTGTATGTATTTGGAGTCGCGAGGGCATTAGGATCTCGATCCCGAGGTCAGAGTGGAGGTGCCTTTGACTTTGAAAATTCTGACAAAGCCAAAGGTCTTGGAAATCTTTTTCAGATTTTCAAGGTCAAGGTCAAGGTCAAAGGTGCAGGCGGGATCAGGAACCTCCCCCGAAGGTCGCCATATAAATTTGCGGTGTCGAGCGACAAAAAGTAGTGAAAAATGGCATAGAATAGGTTAATTTAGCAATTAAGGATTTAGGTTTTAGGCTGCGTGCGGATAGGATTAGTGTTAAACGGTTAGATTTAAGAGTGCGGTTTCAATGTTTCATATAGTTTGGATTGACATTTGTAAGGAAAAAATAAAATCCAGGTAGGGTTAATTTTTATTAAAATTGATTATAAAAAAAAGGGACCACAATTACGATTATGAAATTTCGCGCGCGCCAAAGAACTGTGTTTACGGAACCTTTAAATGGACACAAAATAAATGACCCCCGCCGATTATGAATACGAAATTTCGAAAAAAAAATGTTTCTGTAAATGTTACGCGTTACACTTGTGTTATATGATTACGAAATATTGCAAAAAATCGATTGTCACGATAAAATTTTGGTAACAAAGGCGATCTAGATTGGGCGCCGAAAAAAGAAGGTTCGAGAAGAAGTATCAAAAGCTCTCATGATTTATTTAAACATATTTCAACGAATTGCAGCAATGTATTACGTCATTTGTAATGAAAGATTATTTGATGTTATAGGATCGGATTTTTCCAAGATCCCTGTTTCTGATCACAGACACTGTGTTAAACTGAAGCACTTCAATTTAACATGCACTATTTCATATATTGGATGATTGCAAAAGATCATACTCAATTTACCTCGTGAACTTGTCAGAAACTAAACGTGCAACTTCTACGGAAAAGGAAATCACAGGTTGTAAAATGTTCGGAGACAATTATAGAAAACAGAGTTACAGACTATATAATTGATTAATAAAACTGTTATTTATCCCAAATAGGGTACGAACTTTTGCAAACATATTACTAATACATTACGTTTAGTAATACATTATTGGCTAACGATTGAAGGCTGTTAAAGGATCTAGTAAAGAATCATTAGTCATGGACTTTAGAAAATGACGAAAAGATATTATATCTTAAATATAAACATATTATTAATATATTCAACGAAAAATATCCTGCATCGCTTATGGGAAGCAGTAGTTAGATTTTTAAAAAAATACTGTCCACACTTGGACATCAGTCAATTATACTTATAGGGGAAAATTATAACAAGATTTTCTTGTGGTCAAACAATGGATTATATGTACTTACTTAGACTACATTATCCTAACAACTAGTCAATTCACTCATAAGAGCACGTCAAGATAAAATTGACTAACATCTTACATTCTAATACATCTACTACGCCTCGAAGTTATTGAACCCACGCTCGCCACACTCTGCACTGGATTTCGAGGAATTTTTCGAACCACTCCAGTTTTGGTTCTGACGAAAGGAACAACTCTTCTCACCTGTGCAGGAATTATTAGATCCCTCTGTACAATCGTTCTCGGCTCATCCACAGCTTCCCCTTGAAAACGTTCATTCATTATCCGCATTGCACGTTGCTTATGATGCCTAGCGGTTTGTCTTAGGATCTTGTCCGCCCTACATACATTTAACCATTTCCGTGACACTTGAGCAGCGCAAAGCAGAGACTTAGGCTCCAACTTGCGTAGAATTAGCTGGGATATCTCCGGCGGGAGTTCAGAAATGAAATCCAACTTGGCAGGTTCCAGTAGTCCTAGCGCACGGAGGAAAGACCTGAAGAACTCCATGTTGCCGCTGCAGCGTCAGGATCTCTAATGATCTACTGTTCCAAATTTTGGGTTTATATACCCTTGGTTACGGTTGATCGCCTGTTCCGGTTCGGTGACCCGACCAATCAGGATCGAGCTCGGATGAATTTATGTTTGTCATTGTTATGTTAACTTGCTGTTGAGTGCACGCATCTGGAAATAAATCGTTGAATTTGTTTGCCGTATATCAAACTCTAGGGAAATGTTTCTGTTTGGAATACCTTATGAAAATGTTTCATTTTGGAATACGCTATGAAATATGTAGATAACATAAATTTACATCTTAAGATGTGTTCTTTCAATGACATAGGGAGTGGTATAGGTATGATGTTTAACCCACCGTCGGACGGAGCGGTTCTAGGAGATACATCAATCACTATTTTGTGCAGTGTGATACATCCTTAAGCGGCGCGAAACCCTGGCCACTAGTAGCTTAATGTAAATGCTGTAATGCTGATTAGTTTTACATATCAGAGACACATTGTATTAACCCTCATACGCTCCTCAAGAATATTTTCCTCAATCCGCGAGTGGTTCGTAAGTCGGTCCGGATTGAGATCAGCTTGAGCCCAACGCTAGATTTCTAAAAACCGCGCGGAAATTGCGTAACAGCAACGGAGGAAATTAAGGGGCCGCCACACCGCTTAGGGAAACTAAATTCCTCAATTTCGAACAAATCTCGGATCTTATGGTTAGGACAGAGACGGAACGAAGCTAGCAGCCACTAGTGCGATAAAGATGGTACATTAGATAGAAGTCCAGACTTTGTAAACTCAAACGTCGAAAAAAACTTCTTTTTTATATTGATGTTCCCTGACACCCCCCCCCCCCGCGGAGAGGGGAAATTAGTTTAGATTGCCCCGAGGCCGACAAAATCCCCCGACCCGCTAGGTCATACCGGGAGTTTTGAGGGAATCAGAGTCAATCTCAGTCCTGAACTAAAAAGAGAGGAAATTCTGGTGGAGGACAGGCGCAAAGTTTAGTATTTTGTCCCTACCACCCCCGAGTAGGGTGTCATTTGAAAGAGCTCGGGAAGAGGTATTGAGCCTCATAGGCTAGGAGCGCCTCCGAGGTCATCCGAAGGGCGTATAGCGTTTCTCGTAAATTAGAAAAGTTCTGTATGTATTTGGAGTCGCGAGGGCATTAGGATCTCGATCCCGAGGTCAGAGTGGAGGTGCCTTTGACTTTGAAAATTCTGACAAAGCCAAAGGTCTTGGAAGTCTTTTTCAGATTTTCAAGGTCAAGGTCAAGGTCAAAGGTGCAGGCGGGATCAGGAACCTCCCCCGAAGGTCGCCATATAAATTTGCGGTGTCGAGCGACAAAAAGTAGTGAAAAATGGCATAGAATAGGTTAATTTAGCAATTAAGGATTTAGGTTTTAGGCTGCGTGCGGATAGGATTAGTGTTAAACGGTTAGATTTAAGAGTGCGGTTTCAATGTTTCATATAGTTTGGATTGACATTTGTAAGGAAAAAATAAAATCCAGGTAGGGTTAATTTTTATTAAAATTGATTATAAAAAAAAGGGACCACAATTACGATTATTAAATTTCGCGCGCGCCAAAGAACTGTGTTTACGGAACCTTTAAATGGACACAAAATAAATGACCCCCGCCGATTATGAATACGAAATTTCGAAAAAAAAAATTTTCTGTAAATGATACGCGTTACACTTGTGTTATATGATTACGAAATATTGCAAAAAATCAATTGTCACGATAAAATTTTGGTAACAAAGGCGATCTAGATTGGGCGCCGAAAAAAGAAGGTTCGAGAAGAAGTATCAAAAGCTCTCATGATTTATTTAAACATATTTCAACGAATTGCAGCAATGTATTACGTCATTTGTAATGAAAGATTATTTGATGTTATAGGATCGGATTTTTCCAAGATCCCTGTTTCTGATCACAGACACTCTGTTAAACTGAAGCACTTCAATTTAACATGCACTATTTCATATATTGGATGATTGCAAAAGCTCATACTCAATTTACCTCGTGAACTTGTCTGAAACTAAACGTGCAACTTCTACGGAAAAGGAAATCACAGGTTGTAAAATGTTCGGAGACAATTATAGAAAACAGAGTTACAGACTATATAATTGATTAATAAAACTGTTATTTATCCCAAATAGGGTACGAACTTTTGCAAACACATTACTAATACATTACGTTTAGTAATACATTATTGGCTAACGATTGAAGGCTGTTAAAGGATCTGGTAAAGAATCATTGGTCATGGACTTTAGAAAATGACGAAAAGATATTATATCTTAAATATAAACATAATATTAATATATTCAACGAAAAATATCCTGCATCGCTTATGGGAAGCAGTAGTTAGATTTTTAAAAAAATACTGTCCACACTTGGACATCAGTCAATTATACATATAGGGGAAAATTATAACAAGATTTTCTTGTGGTCAAACAATGGATTATATGTACTTACTTAGACTACATTATCCTAACAACTAGTCAATTCACTCATAAGAGCACGTCAAGATAAAATTGACTAACATCTTACATTCTAATACATCTACTACGCCTCGAAGTTATTGAACCCACGCTCGCCACACTCTGCACTGGATTTCGAGGAATTTTTCGAACCACTCCAGTTTTGGTTCTGACGAAAGGAACAACTCTTCTCACCTGTGCAGGAATTATTAGATCCCTCTGTACAATCGTTCTCGGCTCATCCACAGCTTCCCCTCGAAAACGTTCATTCATTATCCGCATTGCACGTTGCTTATGATGCCTAGCGGTTTGTCTTAGGATCTTGTCCGCCCTACATACATTTAACCATTTCCGTGACACTTGAGCAGCGCAAAGCAGAGACTTAGGCTCCAACTTGCGTAGAATCAGCTGGGATATCTCCGGCGGGAGTTCAGAAATGAAATCCAACTTGGCAGGTTCCAGTAGTCCTAGCGCACGGAGGAAAGACATGAAGAACTCCATGTTGCCGCTGCAGCGTCAGGATCTCTAATGATCTACTGTTCCAAATTTTGGGTTTATATACCCTTGGTTACGGTTGATCGCCTGTTCCGGTTCGGTGACCCGACCAATCAGGATCGAGCTCGGATGAATTTATGTTTGTCATTGTTATGTTAACTTGCTGTTGAGTGCACGCATCTGGAAATAAATCGTTGAATTTGTTTGCCGTATATCAAACTCTAGGGAAATGTTTCTGTTTGGAATACCTTATGAAAATGTTTCATTTTGGAATACGCTATGAAATATGTAGATAACATAAATTTACATCTTAAGATGTGTTCTTTCAATGACATAGGGAGTGGTATAGGTATGATGTTTAACCCACCGTCGGACGGAGCGGTTCTAGGAGATACATCAATCACTATTTTGTGCAGTGTGATACATCCTTAAGCGGCGCGAAACCCTGGCCACTAGTAGCTTAATGTAAATGCTGTAATGCTGATTAGTTTTACATATCAGAGACACATTGTATTAACCCTCATACGCTCCTCAAGAATATTTTCCTCAATCCGCGAGTGGTTCGTAAGTCGGTCCGGATTGAGATCAGCTTGAGCCCAACGCTAGATTTCTAAAAACCGCGCGGAAATTGCGTAACAGCAACGGAGGAAATTAAGGGGCCGCCACACCGCTTAGGGAAACTAAATTCCTCAATTTCGAACAAATCTCGGATCTTATGGTTAGGACAGAGACGGAACGAAGCTAGCAGCCACTAGTGCGATAAAGATGGTACATTAGATAGAAGTCCAGACTTTGTAAACTCAAACGTCGAAAAAAACTTCTTTTTTATATTGATGTTCCCTGACACCCCCCCCCCCCCGCGGAGAGGGGAAATTAGTTTAGATTGCCCCGAGGCCGACAAAATCCCCCGACCCGCTAGGTCATACCGGGAGTTTTGAGGGAATCAGAGTCAATCTCAGTCCTGAACTAAAAAGAGAGGAAATTCTGGTGGAGGACAGGCGCAAAGTTTAGTATTTTGTCCCTACCACCCCCGAGTAGGGTGTCATTTGAAAGAGCTCGGGAAGAGGTATTGAGCCTCATAGGCTAGGAGCGCCTCCGAGGTCATCCGAAGGGCGTATAGCGTTTCTCGTAAATTAGAAAAGTTCTGTATGTATTTGGAGTCGCGAGGGCATTAGGATCTCGATCCCGAGGTCAGAGTGGAGGTGCCTTTGACTTTGAAAATTCTGACAAAGCCAAAGGTCTTGGAAATCTTTTTCAGATTTTCAAGGTCAAGGTCAAGGTCAAAGGTGCAGGCGGGATCAGGAACCTCCCCCGAAGGTCGCCATATAAATTTGCGGTGTCGAGCGACAAAAAGTAGTGAAAAATGGCATAGAATAGGTTAATTTAGCAATTAAGGATTTAGGTTTTAGGCTGCGTGCGGATAGGATTAGTGTTAAACGGTTAGATTTAAGAGTGCGGTTTCAATGTTTCATATAGTTTGGATTGACATTTGTAAGGAAAAAATAAAATCCAGGTAGGGTTAATTTTTATTAAAATTGATTATAAAAAAAAGGGACCACAATTACGATTATGAAATTTCGCGCGCGTCAAAGAACTGTGTTTACGGAACCTTTAAATGGACACAAAATAAATGACCCCCGCCGATTATGAATACGAAATTTCGAAAAAAAAAATTTTCTGTAAATGATACGCGTTACACTTGTGTTATATGATTACGAAATATTGCAAAAAATCGATTGTCACGATAAAATTTTGGTAACAAAGGCGATCTAGATTGGGCGCCGAAAAAAGAAGGTTCGAGAAGATGTATCAAAAGCTCTCATGATTTATTTAAACATATTTCAACGAATTGCAGCAATGTATTACGTCATTTGTAATGAAAGATTATTTGATGTTATAGTATCGGATTTTTCCAAGATCCCTGTTTCTGATCACAGACACTCTGTTAAACTGAAGCACTTCAATTTAACATGCACTATTTCATATATTGGATGATTGCAAAAGATCATACTCAATTTACCTCGTGAACTTGTCAGAAACTAAACGTGCAACTTCTACGGAAAAGGAAATCACAGGTTGTAAAATGTTCGGAGACAATTATAGAAAACAGAGTTACAGACTATATAATTGATTAATAAAACTGTTATTTATCCCAAATAGGGTACGAACTTTTGCAAACATATTACTAATACATTACGTTTAGTAATACATTATTGGCTAACGATTGAAGGCTGTTAAAGGATCTAGTAAAGAATCATTAGTCATGGACTTTAGAAAATGACGAAAAGATATTATATCTTAAATATAAACATATTATTAATATATTCAACGAAAAATATCCTGCATCGCTTATGGGAAGCAGTAGTTAGATTTTTAAAAAAATACTGTCCACACTTGGACATCAGTCAATTATACATATAGGGGAAAATTATAACAAGATTTTCTTGTGGTCAAACAATGGATTATATGTACTTACTTAGACTACATTATCCTAACAACTAGTCAATTCACTCATAAGAGCACGTCAAGATAAAATTGACTAACATCTTACATTCTAATACATCTACTACGCCTCGAAGTTATTGAACCCACGCTCGCCACACTCTGCACTGGATTTCGAGGAATTTTTCGAACCACTCCAGTTTTGGTTCTGACGAAAGGAACAACTCTTCTCACCTGTGCAGGAATTATTAGATCCCTCTGTACAATCGTTCTCGGCTCATCCACAGCTTCCCCTTGAAAACGTTCATTCATTATCCGCATTGCACGTTGCTTATGATGCCTAGCGGTTTGTCTTAGGATCTTGTCCGCCCTACATACATTTAACCATTTCCGTGACACTTGAGCAGCGCAAAGCAGAGACTTAGGCTCCAACTTGCGTAGAATCAGCTGGGATATCTCCGGCGGGAGTTCAGAAATGAAATCCAACTTGGCAGGTTCCAGTAGTCCTAGCGCACGGAGGAAAGACCTGAAGAACTCCATGTTGCCGCTGCAGCGTCAGGATCTCTAATGATCTACTGTTCCAAATTTTGGGTTTATATACCCTTGGTTACGGTTGATCGCCTGTTCCGGTTCGGTGACCCGACCAATCAGGATCGAGCTCGGATGAATTTATGTTTGTCATTGTTATGTTAACTTGCTGTTGAGTGCACGCATCTGGAAATAAATCGTTGAATTTGTTTGCCGTATATCAAACTCTAGGGAAATGTTTCTGTTTGGAATACCTTATGAAAATGTTTCATTTTGGAATACGCTATGAAATATGTAGATAACATAAATTTACATCTTAAGATGTGTTCTTTCAATGACATAGGGAGTGGTATAGGTATGATGTTTAACCCACCGTCGGACGGAGCGGTTCTAGGAGATACATCAATCACTATTTTGTGCAGTGTGATACATCCTTAAGCGGCGCGAAACCCTGGCCACTAGTAGCTTAATGTAAATGCTGTAATGCTGATTAGTTTTACATATCAGAGACACATTGTATTAACCCTCATACGCTCCTCAAGAATATTTTCCTCAATCCGCGAGTGGTTCGTAAGTCGGTCCGGATTGAGATCAGCTTGAGCCCAACGCTAGATTTCTAAAAACCGCGCGGAAATTGCGTAACAGCAACGGAGGAAATTAAGGGGCCGCCACACCGCTTAGGGAAACTAAATTCCTCAATTTCGAACAAATCTCGGATCTTATGGTTAGGACAGAGACGGAACGAAGCTAGCAGCCACTAGTGCGATAAAGATGGTACATTAGATAGAAGTCCAGACTTTGTAAACTCAAACGTCGAAAAAAACTTCTTTTTTATATTGATGTTCCCTGACACCCCCCCCCCCGCGGAGAGGGGAAATTAGTTTAGATTGCCCCGAGGCCGACAAAATCCCCCGACCCGCTAGGTCATACCGGGAGTTTTGAGGGAATCAGAGTCAATCTCAGTCCTGAACTAAAAAGAGAGGAAATTCTGGTGGAGGACAGGCTCAAAGTTTAGTATTTTGTTCCTACCACCCCCGAGTAGGGTGTCATTTGAAAGAGCTCGGGATGAGGTATTGAGCCTCATAGGCTAGGAGCGCCTCCGAGGTCATCCGAAGGGCGTATAGCGTTTCTCGTAAATTAGAAAAGTTCTGTATGTATTTGGAGTCGCGAGGGCATTAGGATCTCGATCCCGAGGTCAGAGTGGAGGTGCCTTTGACTTTGAAACTTCTGACAAAGCCAAAGGTCTTGGAAATCTTTTTCAGATTTTCAAGGTCAAGGTCAAGGTCAAAGGTGCTGGCGGGATCAGGAACCTCCCCCGAAGGTCGCCATATAAATTTGCGGTGTCGAGCGACAAAAAGTAGTGAAAAATGGCATAGAATAGGTTAATTTAGCAATCAAGGATTTAGGTTTTAGGCTGCGTGCGGATAGGATTAGTGTTAAACGGTTAGATTTAAGAGTGCGGTTTCAATGTTTCATATAGTTTGGATTGACATTTGTAAGGAAAAAATAAAATCCAGGTAGGGTTAATTTTTATTAAAATTGATTATAAAAAAAAGGGACCACAATTACGATTATGAAATTTCGCGCGCGCCAAAGAACTGTGTTTACGGAACCTTTAAATGGACACAAAATAAATGACCCCCGCCGATTATGAATACGAAATTTCGAAAAAAAAAATTTTCTGTAAATGTTACGCGTTACACTTGTGTTATATGATTACGAAATATTGCAAAAAATCGATTGTCACGATAAAATTTTGGTAACAAAGGCGATCTAGATTGGGCGCCGAAAAAAGAAGGTTCGAGAAGAAGTATCAAAAGCTCTCATGATTTATTTAAACATATTTCAACGAATTGCAGCAATGTATTACGTCATTTGTAATGAAAGATTATTTGATGTTATAGGATCGGATTTTTCCAAGATCCCTGTTTCTGATCACAGACACTGTATTAAACTGAAGCACTTCAATTTAACATGCACTATTTCATATATTGGATGATTGCAAAAGATCATACTCAATTTACCTCGTGAACTTGTCAGAAACTAAACGTGCAACTTCTACGGAAAAGGAAATCACAGGTTGTAAAATGTTCGGAGACAATTATAGAAAACAGAGTTACAGACTATATAATTGATTAATAAAACTGTTATTTATCCCAAATAGGGTACGAACTTTTGCAAACACATTACTAATACATTACGTTTAGTAATACATTATTGGCTAACGATTGAAGGCTGTTAAAGGATCTGGTAAAGAATCATTGGTCATGGACTTTAGAAAATGACGAAAAGATATTATATCTTAAATATAAACATATTATTAATATATTCAACGAAAAATATCCTGCATCGCTTATGGGAAGCAGTAGTTAGATTTTTAAAAAAATACTGTCCACACTTGGACATCAGTCAATTATACATATAGGGGAAAATTATAACAAGATTTTCTTGTGGTCAAACAATGGATTATATGTACTTACTTAGACTACATTATCCTAACAACTAGTCAATTCACTCATAAGAGCACGTCAAGATAAAATTGACTAACATCTTACATTCTAATACATCTACTACGCCTCGAAGTTATTGAACCCACGCTCGCCACACTCTGCACTGGATTTCGAGGAATTTTTCGAACCACTCCAGTTTTGGTTCTGACGAAAGGAACAACTCTTCTCACCTGTGCAGGAATTATTAGATCCCTCTGTACAATCGTTCTCGGCTCATCCACAGCTTCCCCTCGAAAACGTTCATTCATTATCCGCATTGCACGTTGCTTATGATGCCTAGCGGTTTGTCTTAGGATCTTGTCCGCCCTACATACATTTAACCATTTCCGTGACACTTGAGCAGCGCAAAGCAGAGACTTAGGCTCCAACTTGCGTAGAATCAGCTGGGATATCTCCGGCGGGAGTTCAGAAATGAAATCCAACTTGGCAGGTTCCAGTAGTCCTAGCGCACGGAGGAAAGACCTGAAGAACTCCATGTTGCCGCTGCAGCGTCAGGATCTCTAATGATCTACTGTTCCAAATTTTGGGTTTATATACCCTTGGTTACGGTTGATCGCCTGTTCCGGTTCGGTGACCCGACCAATCAGGATCGAGCTCGGATGAATTTATGTTTGTCATTGTTATGTTAACTTGCTGTTGAGTGCACGCATCTGGAAATAAATCGTTGAATTTGTTTGCCGTATATCAAACTCTAGGGAAATGTTTCTGTTTGGAATACCTTATGAAAATGTTTCATTTTGGAATACGCTATGAAATATGTAGATAACATAAATTTACATCTTAAGATGTTTTCTTTCAATGACATAGGGAGTGGTATAGGTATGATGTTTAACCCACCGTCGGACGGAGCGGTTCTAGGAGATACATCAATCACTATTTTGTGCAGTGTGATACATCCTTAAGCGGCGCGAAACCCTGGCCACTAGTAGCTTAATGTAAATGCTGTAATGCTGATTAGTTTTACATATCAGAGACACATTGTATTAACCCTCATACGCTCCTCAAGAATATTTTCCTCAATCCGCGAGTGGTTCGTAAGTCGGTCCGGATTGAGATCAGCTTGAGCCCAACGCTAGATTTCTAAAAAGCGCGCGGAAATTGCGTAACAGCAACGGAGGAAATTAAGGGGCCGCCACACCGCTTAGGGAAACTAAATTCCTCAATTTCGAACAAATTTCGGATCTTATGGTGAGGACAGAGACGGAACGAAGCTAGCAGCCACTAGTGCGATAAAGATGGTACATTAGATAGAAGTCCAGACTTTGTAAACTCAAACGTCGAAAAAAACTTCTTTTTTATATTGATGTTCCCTGACACCCCCCCCCCCCCCCGCGGAGAGGGGAAATTAGTTTAGATTGCCCCGAGGCCGACAAAATCCCCCGACCCGCTAGGTCATACCGGGAGTTTTGAGGGAATCAGAGTCAATCTCAGTCCTGAACTAAAAAGAGAGGAAATTCTGGTGGAGGACAGGCGCAAAGTTTAGTATTTTGTTCCTACCACCCCCGAGTAGGGTGTCATTTGAAAGAGCTCGGGAAGAGGTATTGAGCCTCATAGGCTAGGAGCGCCTCCGAGGTCATCCGAAGGGCGTATAGCGTTTCTCGTAAATTAGAAAAGTTCTGTATGTATTTGGAGTCGCGAGGGCATTAGGATCTCGATCCCGAGGTCAGAGTGGAGGTGCCTTTGACTTTGAAAATTCTGACAAAGCCAAAGGTCTTGGAAATCTTTTTCAGATTTTCAAGGTCAAGGTCAAGGTCAAAGGTGCAGGCGGGATCAGGAACCTCCCCCGAAGGTCGCCATATAAATTTGCGGTGTCGAGCGACAAAAAGTAGTGAAAAATGGCATAGAATAGGTTAATTTAGCAATTAAGGATTTAGGTTTTAGGCTGCGTGCGGATAGGATTAGTGTTAAACGGTTAGATTTAAGAGTGCGGTTTCAATGTTTCATATAGTTTGGATTGACATTTGTAAGGAAAAAATAAAATCCAGGTAGGGTTAATTTTTATTAAAATTGATTATAAAAAAAAGGGACCACAATTACGATTATTAAATTTCGCGCGCGCCAAAGAACTGTGTTTACGGAACCTTTAAATGGACACAAAATAAATGACCCCCGCCGATTATGAATACGAAATTTCGAAAAAAAAAATTTTCTGTAAATGATACGCGTTACACTTGTGTTATATGATTACGAAATATTGCAAAAAATCGATTGTCACGATAAAATTTTGGTAACAAAGGCGATGTAGATTGGGCGCCGAAAAAAGAAGGGTCGAGAAGAAGTATCAAAAGCTCTCATGATTTATTTAAACATATTTCAACGAATTGCAGCAATGTATTACGTCATTTGTAATGAAAGATTATTTGATGTTATAGGATCGGATTTTTCCAAGATCCCTGTTTCTGATCACAGACACTGTGTTAAACTGAAGCACTTCAATTTAACATGCACTATTTCATATATTGGATGATTGCAAAAGCTCATACTCAATTTACCTCGTGAACTTGTCTGAAACTAAACGTGCAACTTCTACGGAAAAGGAAATCACAGGTTGTAAAATGTTCGGAGACAATTATAGAAAACAGAGTTACAGACTATATAATTGATTAATAAAACTGTTATTTATCCCAAATAGGGTACGAACTTTTGCAAACACATTACTAATACATTACGTTTAGTAATACATTATTGGCTAACGATTGAAGGCTGTTAAAGGATCTGGTAAAGAATCATTGGTCATGGACTTTAGAAAATGACGAAAAGATATTATATCTTAAATATAAACATAATATTAATATATTCAACGAAAAATATCCTGCATCGCTTATGGGAAGCAGTAGTTAGATTTTTAAAAAAATACTGTCCACACTTGGACATCAGTCAATTATACATATAGGGGAAAATTATAACAAGATTTTCTTGTGGTCAAACAATGGATTATATGTACTTACTTAGACTACATTATCCTAACAACTAGTCAATTCACTCATAAGAGCACGTCAAGATAAAATTGACTAACATCTTACATTCTAATACATCTACTACGCCTCGAAGTTATTGAACCCACGCTCGCCACACTCTGCACTGGATTTCGAGGAATTTTTCGAACCACTCCAGTTTTGGTTCTGACGAAAGGAACAACTCTTCTCACCTGTGCAGGAATTATTAGATCCCTCTGTACAATCGTTCTCGGCTCATCCACAGCTTCCCCTTGAAAACGTTCATTCATTATCCGCATTGCACGTTGCTTATGATGCCTAGCGGTTTGTCTTAGGATCTTGTCCGCCCTACATACATTTAACCATTTCCGTGACACTTGAGCAGCGCAAAGCAGAGACTTAGGCTCCAACTTGCGTAGAATCAGCTGGGATATCTCCGGCGGGAGTTCAGAAATGAAATCCAACTTGGCAGGTTCCAGTAGTCCTAGCGCACGGAGGAAAGACCTGAAGAACTCCATGTTGCCGCTGCAGCGTCAGGATCTCTAATGATCTACTGTTCCAAATTTTGGGTTTATATACCCTTGGTTACGGTTGATCGCCTGTTCCGGTTCGGTGACCCGACCAATCAGGATCGAGCTCGGATGAATTTATGTTTGTCATTGTTATGTTAACTTGCTGTTGATTGCACGCATCTGGAAATAAATCGTTGAATTTGTTTGCCGTATATCAAACTCTAGGGAAATGTTTCTGTTTGGAATACCTTATGAAAATGTTTCATTTTGGAATACGCTATGAAATATGTAGATAACATAAATTTACATCTTAAGATGTGTTCTTTCAATGACATAGGGAGTGGTATAGGTATGATGTTTAACCCAACGTCGGACGGAGCGGTTCTAGGAGATACATCAATCACTATTTTGTGCAGTGTGATACATCCTTAAGCGGCGCGAAACCCTGGCCACTAGTAGCTTAATGTAAATGCTGTAATGCTGATTAGTTTTACATATCAGAGACACATTGTATTAACCCTCATACGCTCCTCAAGAATATTTTCCTCAATCCGCGAGTGGTTCGTAAGTCGGTCCGGATTGAGATCAGCTTGAGCCCAACGCTAGATTTCTAAAAACCGCGCGGAAATTGCGTAACAGCAACGGAGGAAATTAAGGGGCCGCCACACCGCTTAGGGAAACTAAATTCCTCCATTTCGAACAAATTTCGGATCTTATGGTTAGGACAGAGACGGAACGAAGCTAGCAGCCACTAGTGCGATAAAGATGGTACATTAGGTAGAAGTCCAGACTTTGTAAACTCAAACGTCGAAAAAAACTTCTTTTTCATATTGATGTTGGGACTTCCGTTTCCGGTTGTGTGAGAGGCTGCGGTGAGTTACTAGCTGAGCGTGATTTTTGTGTGAAAGAGAGCAGGTAAAGAAGTGTGAGTGGAGAAAGTGGTAGTGAGGGGTTAGTGGGGTGTAGGGATAGGAGTGGGATATAGGGCTAAGGGTGAGGGAGCGAGGGAAGGAGCAGTAGGGAAGGACTAAGTAAGTGGAGGTTAGGTTCGCGTGGCGGTTGACAGGTGGGCGCGGGTAAAGGAAGGAGGGAGGTGGCGCTAACTAGTGGGAGAAAGTGTGACTGGGAGATAGATAGAGTAAGAAGCGGGAATTTTTGAAAAGGGTCTTATTAATTGTGGGAAGATAGAAGTATAGGGAAAATGAGCGAGAGAGTAGAGGTAGACAAGGGGATGGGAAAGGAGGAGGGGAAAGAAGGGAAGGGAAGATTGGGGTTGATTCTAAAGGATAGCACTATAGAGAGGTGGTTCAGCACTGAAAGTGTGGACAGTGTGGGGAGAAAAAGGGGAATAGGGGAAGTAGAGGGAGAGGTGGGAGTTGAAAATATAATCTTTAAGAAAAGTGACACGACGAAAAGATCTCCGCAAAAATCGAAAAGTGAAGGGGGAGGGGTTTTTAAAGAAATGGAGGAAATGTTCAGAGGGTTAATGGGAGAAGTGAAGAGGATGAGGGAAGAGATTAGGGGGGAAAGGGAGGAAGGAAAAAAGATATTAGAGGAGTGGAGGCAGGAAAGGGAAAAGTGGAGGGAAGAGAGGAGGGAGGAAGAGTTAAATAGGGAAAGGATGAAGAAATGGATAGAAAGCGTAGAGGGAAGGGTAATAAAGATAGAAGGGAGACTAGAGGAATTAGGGAGGGAGGAGAGGGACGAGGGTAGGTGGGAGAATACAGACAAGAGGATAGATAGAGTAGAGGGAAAATTGGGGAAAGTGGAGGACTGGATAGGAAAAAAGGGGGAGGGTAATGAAATAAGGAGAGAAGAGGCTTTAGATGAGAATAGGAGAAGACTTAGGATTTTGGAAATTAGGCAGGACAAACGAGAAAGAGAGGAAAAGAAGAACAACATAATAGTTAGGAGGATAAAGGTGGAGGGAAAAGATTTAAAAGTTGAGATTAGGAGACTGTGGGAAAAGATGGAACTGAATGAAGAGGGAATTAAGGAGATTAGGAAAATAGGGAAGGTAGATAAAGACGGAAGGGGTATGGTACTCGTGAAATTGACCGACAGAGAAAACAAAAGAAGGGTAATGGAGGGCAAGAAAAAGCTTAGGGGGCAAGAAGAATTGATAGCTGACGATCTTACAGAAGAGGAGAGGAGGGCAAGGTGGAAAATAGATAGAGAGGCAGAAAAAGAAAGGATGAATGGTAAAAATGTACAGGTAGGGTATATGAAAATATGGGTAAATGGAAAAATGAGAAAATGGGATGAAATAGAGGAAAAATGGGAGGGGGAACAGGGAAACGAATAAGGGAGGAATCAGGGGGGGGGTACGTTGGGAAAATAGGAATAATTCAGGTTATAGGATAGGATTCTGGAATGTGGCAGGACTGACTAATAAGGGGGAGGATTTTTGGAGAGGGATAGAAGAGTGGGAGGTGATTATATTACTAGAGACGTGGCTAGAGGAAAAGGGATGGAATAGAATAAGATATAGGCTTCCAAAGGGGTACAAGTGGGAGGTGCAGTGGGCGAAGAGGGAGGAAAGTAAGGGAAGGGCTAAGGGGGGGATGCTAATGGGAGTGAGGAAGGAGTTAGAGAGGGAAAAAGGGGAAATAAGAATGAAGGAGGGAATGATAGGGACGAAAGTGAAGTTGGAGGGGGGATGGTGGTGGGTGGTTGGGGTATATGTAAACGGAGACCTAGATGCTAAGTTAGACGAATTAGGAGAGTGGACGGACCGGAGAGAAGAAGGGGTAAGGGTGTTAATAGGGGGGGATTTTAACGCGAGAACGGGAAGGGAAGGAGGAGAGATAGAAGAAGGGGAGGAGGAGGGGGGTAGGGGATATAGAAACTCAAAGGATACGAAGTTAAACGGGGATGGGAAGAAATTGTGTAGTTACCTGGGAGAGAAAGGATGGGGAATTATGAATGGGAACAAAAAGGGAGACGAAGAAGGGGAATGGACAGATGTTGGGGCAAGAGGAAACTCGGTGATAGATTACATATTGGGGAACGAGGAAACGAGAGAAGGAGTAGAAAAGATGGAAATAGGGGACAAAATAGATTCTGATCATCTTCCCATAACAGTGTGGCTAAAAGGGGAAGCGGGGGAGGAAAGAGGGAGGGAGGGGAAAGGGAAAAAGAAGGGTAGGGGTTGCTGGTCGGAAGAGGGAATACGGGACTTTAGGGAAAAGTTTGGGAAAAGGGCAAACATAGGGGAGGGAAGTCAGACTCATTGGAAGGAATTGAAAGATAAAATAAAGGAAGTACTGGGGAAGGTAGATATAAAAGATAAAGTAAAGAGGAAAGGATGGTGGGATGAAGAATGTAAAGTAGAGAAAAGGAAAGTGAGGGGGGAATTAAGAAATTGGAGAAGGAAGGGAGGGGAGGGATTAGAGTTTAAGAAGTTGAAAAGAGCATACCAGAGATTATGTGAGGAGAAAAAGAATAAGGAGAGGGAAAAATGGGAAAAGGAGGTGGGGGAAATAAAATCAGAAAGTCAGGTTTGGAAGCTTGTGAATAGGGAAAGAAAGAGGGGAACAAGGGTTGACGAAAACATAGGGATGGAAGAATGGGAGGAGCATTTTAGGAAGGTATTGGGAGGGGTGGGATGGAGAGTTAGAAGGGGAGAAATAACGGGAAGAAGAAAGGACGCGGAAAGGGATATAGAGATAGAGGAAATTAGAAGGGTAATTAAGGGGCTGAAAGATGGGAAAGCCGCGGGAGGGGACGGAATCCCGAATGAAGTGTGGAAATATGGAGGTTGCGAGATAGAGGAGTGGTTAATGGGGGTGTGCAATAAGGTTTGGAGGGGGGAGGGATGGCCGGAGGATTGGTCAGAGGGGGTAGTGATACCAGTAGCAAAAAAAGGGGACAGTAGTGTTGTAGAGAACTACAGGGGGATAACTCTGACACAAACTGCTTACAAAATTTACGCGGCGGTGTTAGCGGAAAGGTTAAGACAAGAGGTGGAAGGGAAGAGTTTGTTGCCGGCAAGCCAAACCGGTTTTAGAAAAGGATTAGGATGTATTGATAACATTTACGTGCTTAATTATCTAGTAAATAGACAGGTGAAGAGAAAAGTAAGGAAGTTAGTTATATTGTTTGTGGACTTAAAGGCGGCATTTGACACTGTGAACAGGGATGTACTAATAAGGGCAATGAAGATAAGAGGGGTGAGGGAAGGGTTGGTGGAGAGGTGTGAGGAGGTTTTAAGGGAAACTAAAAGTAGGGTGAAAGTGGGGGAGGAAGAAGGTGACAACTTTTGGACTACAAGGGGGGTAAGGCAGGGGTGCCCGTTAAGCCCGCTACTATTTACCCTGCTACTAGCGGACTTGGATGAGGAGTTAGAGAAGGGGTGTTGGGGTGGGGTAAAGCTGGGTGATAGAAAAGTTTTCACACTGGCATACGCCGATGACGTGGCCATGCTAGCGGAAAGCGAAGATGATATGAGGGGCATGATCGGGGTATTAGAGAGATATCTGGAAGGGAAGAGACTAGAACTCAACACAGAGAAATCCAAGGTGATGAGATGCAGAAGAGGTGGGGGGAGGTGGAAAAAAATGTCTTGGAGGTTGAAAGGGAAAGTGTTAGAAGAGGTAAAAGAATACAGGTATCTGGGTTACACGATTACAAGAGATGGGGGTCAAAGAGCTCATGTAGAGGAGAGGTTAAGGAAAGGGGCGGCAGCTATGGGACAAATATGGGCGATAGGAAAAAGGAGATTTGCCAAAGATTGGGGTAGGAGATTATGGCTATTCGACAGATTAATATGGGCGGTGATAAGCTATGGGGTAGAAATATGGGGCTGGAAGGAGAGGGCAGGTCTAGAGAGACTTCAAGAAAGATATTTGAGATGGTTGCTAGGAGTAGGTAAATTTACGCCGGGGTACATGGTAAGGGAGGAATTACAAAGGGAACTACTTAGAGGGAGGGCAGGCATAAGGGCATGGGGGTATGAGAATAAATTGGGGCAAGGTAAGGGAGGGGAGTTAGCGCGCCTATGCTGGGAGGAATTGAGAAGAAGAGATAGAAAGGGAGGGCAGAGGGACGGATGGGAAAAAGAGAGATGGGATTTCTTTAGGGAGAGGGGGTGGACGGAAGAGGAGATTTCGAAACTGATAGAGGAAAGGCAAGAGTCCTTAAGCGAAGAAATAATAAGAAGGGAGAAGATAAAACAGAGTGAAGAAAGATGGGAAAGAATTAGGAACGCGAATTTTAATAGTTGGTATGGGAGGGTAAAGGGCGAGGGGCTGCCGGGATATCTAAAGAAAGGGTGGGGGGAGAGTAGATGGAAGAGAATGGCGAAATTTAGACTAGGCAATGGAATGAGGGGGGAGAAGTACTGGGAGGATGAAGAGGAGAAAAAATGTAGAGTGTGTGGTTGGGAGAGGGAAACATGGGAACATGTATGGGAGGTATGTATGAGAGTAGATGAAGAAAAAGGCTGGCAGGAGTGGATAGAGAAAGTGTTAGAAGATGAAGGGGGTGGGGAAGAGTGGCTGAGGAAATTAGAGGAATGGAGAGAAAGAATGGATGGTATGAATGGTAAGAATGGAATGAATGATAAGCAACCGGAAGAGGAGGCCCGTTTTAGCATGTAAGATTAGTATGTAAGATCTAAAGCTTAAGTGATAGGTTAAGGTATGTAAATCTTTGTAAATAGTGTACTTAGCGTCTTTTGTATATAGTTTGCTTCTCTCTCTCTCTCGCTATATATATATATATATATATATATATAAATATATATATATATATATAATTTAGATATAAGCATAGATATAAGGTAGGATATAAGTTATTTTAGGAAGACGGGAAACGGGTAAAGTAGGAAATATGGTTGAGGTGAAAATGTAGAAAAATTGTAACCCTAAGGGGAATCAATAAAGTACATACATACATATTGATGTTCCCTGACACTCCCCGCGGAGAGGGGAAATTAGTTTAGATTGCCCCGAGGCCGACAAAACCCCCCGACCCGCTAGGTCATACCGGGAGTTTTGAGGGAATCAGAGTCAATCTCAGTTCTGAACTAAAAAGAGAGGAAATTCTGGTGGAGGACAGGCGCAAAGTTTAGTACTTTGTTCCTACCACCCCCGAGTAGGGTGTCATTTGAAAGAGCTCGGGAAAAGGTATTGAGCCTCATAGGCTAGGAGCGCCTCCGAGGTCATCCGAAGGGCGTATAGCGTTTCTCGTAAATTAGAAAAGTTCTGTATGTATTTGGAGTCGCGAGGGTATTAGGATCTCGATCCCGAGGTCAGAGTGGAGGTGCCTTTGACTTTGAAAATTCTGACAAAGCCAAAGATCTTGGATACCTTTTTCAGATTTTCAAGGTCAAGGTCAAGGTCAAAGGTGCAGGCGGGACCAGGAACCTCCCCCGAAGGTCGCCATATAAATTTGCGGTGTCGAGCGACAAAAAGTAGTGAAAAATGGCATAGAATAGGTTAATTTAGCAATTAAGGATTTAGGTTTTAGGCTGCGTGCGGATAGGCATAGTGTTAAACGGTTAGATTTAAGAGTGCGGTCTCAATGTTTCATATAGTTCGGATTGACATCTGTAAGGAAAAAATAAAATCAAGGTTAGGTTAATTTTTATTAAAATTGATTATAAAAAAAAGGGACCACAATTACGATTATGAAATTTCGCGCGCGCCGAAGAACTGTGTTTACGGAACCTTTAAATGTACACAAAATAAATGACCCCCGCCGATTATGAATACGAAATTTCGAAAAAAAAATTTTTCTGTAAATGATACGCGTTACACTTGTGTTATATGATTACCAAATATTGCAAAAAATCGGTTGTCACGATAAAATTTTGGTAACAAAGGCGATCTAGATTGGGCGCCGAAAAAAGAAGGTTCGAGAAGAAGTATCAAAAGCTCTCATGATTTATTTAACATGTTTCAACGAATTGCAGCAATTTATTATGTTATTTGTAATGAAAGATTATTTGATGTTATAGGATCGGATATTTCCAAGATCCCTGTTTCTGATCACAGACACTCTGTTAAACTGAAGCACTTCAATTTAACATGCACTATTTCATATATTGGATGATTGCAAAAGCTCATACTCAATTTACCTCGTGAACTTGTCTGAAACTAAACGTGCAACTTCTACGAAAAAGGAAATCACAGGTTGTAAAATGTTCGGAGACAATTATAGAAAACAGAGTTACAGACTGTATAATTGATTAATAAAACTGTTATTTATCCCAAATAGGGTACGAACTTTTGCAAACATATTACTAATACATTACGTTTAGTAATACATTATTGGCTAACGATTGAAGGCTGTTAAAGGATCTAGTAAAGAATCATTAGTCATGGACTTTAGAAAATGACGAAAAGATATTATATCTTAAATATAAACATATTATTAATATATTCAACGAAAAATATCCTGCATCGCTTATGGGAAGCAGTAGTTAGATTTTTAAAAAAATACTGTCCACACTTGGACATCAGGCAATTATACATATAGGGGAAAATTATAACAAGATTTTCTTGTGGTCAAACAATGGATTATATGTACTTACTTAGACTACATTATCCTAACAACTAGTCAATTCACTCATAAGAGCACGTCAAGATAAAATTGACTATCACCTCACATTCTAATACATCTACTACGCCTCGAAGTTATTGAACCCACGCTCGCCACACTCTGCACTGGATTTCGAGGAATTTTTCGAACCACTCCAGTTTTGGTTCTGACGAAAGGAACAACTCTTCTCACCTGTGCAGGAATTATTAGAGCCCTCTGTACAATCGTTCTCGGCTCATCCACAGCTTCCCCTAGAAAACGTTCATTCATTATCCGCATTGCACGTTGCTTATGATGCCTAGCGGTTTGTCTTAGGATCTTGTCTGCCCTACAGACATTTAACCATTTCCGTGACACTTGAGCAGCGCAAAGCAGAGACTTAGGCTCCAACTTGCGTAGAATCAGCTAGGATACCTCCGGCGGGAGTTCATAAATGAAATCCACCTTGGCAGGTTCCAGTAGTCCTAGCGCACGGAGGAAAGACCTGAAGAACTCCATGTTGCCGCTGCAGCGTCAGGATCTCGAATGATCTACTGTTCCAAATTTTGGGTTTATATACCCTTGGTTACGGTTGATCGCCTGTTCCGGTTCAGTGACCCGACCAATCAGGATCGAGCTCGAATGAATTTATGTTTGTCATTGTTATGTTACCTTGGTGTTGAGTGCACGCATCAGCAAATAAATCGTTGAATTTGTTTGCCGTATATCAAATTCTACGGAAATGTTTCTGTTTGGCATACCTTATGAAAATGTTTCATTTTGGAATACGCCATGAAATATGTACATAACATAAATTTACATCTTAAGATGTTTTCTCTCAATGACATAGGGAGTGGTATAGGTATGATGTTTAACCCACCGTCGGACGGAGCGGTTCTAGGAGATACATCAATCACTATTTTGAGCAGTGTGATACATCCTTAAGCGGCGCGAACCCCTGGCCACTAGTAGCTTAATGTAAATGCTGTAATGTTGATTAGTTTTACATATCAGAGACTCATTGTATTAACCCTCACACGCTCCTCAAGAATATTTTCCTCAATCCGTGAGTGGTTCGGAAGTCGGTCCGGATTGAGATCAGCTTGAGCCCTACGCTAGATTTCTAAAAACCGCGCGGAAATTGCGTAACAGCAACGGAGGAAATTAAGGGGCTGCCACACCGGTTAGGGAAACTAAATTCCTCAATTTCGAACAAATTTCGGATCTTATGGTTAGGACAGAGACGGAACGAAGCTAGCAGCCACTAGTGCGATAAAGATGGTGCATTAGGTAGAAGTCCAGACTTTGTAAACTCAAACGTCGAAAAAAACTTCTTTTTTATATTGATGTTCCCTGACACTCCCCGCGGAGAGGGGAAATTAGTTTAGATTGCCCCGAGGCCGACAAAACCCCCCGACCCGCTAGGTCATGCCGGGAGTTTTGAGGGAATCAGAGTCAATCTCAGTTCTGAACTAAAAAGAGAGGAAATTCTGGTGGAGGACAGGCGCAAAGTTTAGTACTTTGTTCCTACCACCCCCGAGTGGGGTGTCATTTGAAAGAGCTCGGGAAAAGGTATTGAGCCTCATAGGCTAGGAGCGCCTCCGAGGTCATCCGATGGGCGTATAGCGTTTCTCGTAAATTAGAAAAGTTCTGTATGTATTTGGAGTCGCGAGGGTATTAGGATCTCGATCCCGAGGTCAGAGTGGAGGTGCCGTTGACTTTAAAAATTCTGACAAAACCAAAGGTCTTGGAGACCTTTTTCAGATTTTCAAGGTCAAGGTCAAGGTCAAAGGTGCAGGCGGGATCAGGAACCTCCCCCGAAGGTCGCCATATAAATTTGCGGTGTCGAGCGACAAAAAGTAGTGAAAAATGGCATAGAATAGGTTAATTTAGCAATTAAGGATTTAGGTTTTAGGCTGCGTGCGGATAGGAATAGTGTTAAACGGTTAGATTTAAGAGTGCGGTTTCAATGTTTCATATAGTTCGGATTGACATCTGTAAGGAAAAAATAAAATCCAGGTTAGGTTAATTTTTATTAAAATTGATTATAAAAAAAAGGGACCACAATTACGATTTTGAAATTTCGCGCGCGCCGAAGAACTGTGTTTACGGAACCTTTAAATGTACACAAAATAAATGACCCCCGCCGATTATGAATACGAAATTTCGAAAAAAAAATTTTTCTGTAAATGATACGCGTTACACTTGTGTTATATGATTACCAAATATTGCAAAAAATCGGATGTCACGATAAAATTTTGGTAACAAAGGCGATCTAGATTGGGCGCCGAAAAAAGAAGGTTCGAGAAGAAGTATCAAAAGCTCTCATGATTTATTTAAACATGTTTCAACGAATTGCAGCAATTTATTATGTTATTTGTAATGAAAGATTATTTGATGTTATAGGATCGGATATTTCCAAGATCCCTGTTTCTGATCACCGACACTCTGTTAAACTGAAGCACTTCAATTTAACATGCACTATTTCATATATTGGATGATTGCAAAAGCTCATACTCAATTTACCTCGTGAACTTGTCTGAAACTAAACGTGCAACTTCTACGGAAAAGGAAATCACAGGTTGTAAAATGTTCGGAGACAATTATAGAAAACAGAGTTGCAGACTATATAATTGATTAATAAAACTGTTATTTATCCCAAATAGGGTACGAACTTTTGCAAACACGTTACTAATACATTACGTTTAGTAATACATTATTGGCTAACGATTGAAGGCTGTTAAAGGATCTAGTAAAGAATCATTAGTCATGGACTTTAGAAAATGACGAAAAGATATTATATCTTAAATATGAACATATTATTAATATATTCAACGAAAAATATCCTGCATCGCTTATGGGAAGCAGTAGTTAGATTTTTATAAAAGTACTGTCCACACTTGGACATCAGTCAATTATACATATAGGGGAAAATTATAACAAGATTTTCTTGTGGTCAAACAATGGATTATATGTACTTACTTAGACTACATTATCCTAACAACTAGTCAATTCACTCATAAGAGCACGTCAAGATAAAATTGACTATCACCTCACATTCTAATACATCTACTACGCCTCGAAGTTATTGAACTCACGCTCGCCACACTCTGCACTGGATTTCGAGGAATTTTTCGAACCACTCCAGTTTTGGTTCTGACGAAAGGAACAACTCTTCTCACCTGTGCAGGAATTATTAGAGCCCTCTGTACAATCGTTCTCGGCTCATCCACAGGTTCCCCTAGAAAACGTTCATTCATTATCCGCATTGCACGTTGCTTATGATGCCTGGCGGTTTGTCTTAGGATCTTGTCTGCCCTACAGACATTTAACCATTTCCGTGACACTTGAGCAGCGCAAAGCAGAGACTTAGGCTCAAACTTGCGTAGTATCTGCTGGGATACCTCCGGCGGGAGTTCATAAATGAAATCCACCTTGGCAGGATCCAGTAGTCCTAGCGCACGGAGGAAAGACCTGAAGAACTCCATGTTGCCGCTACAGCGTCAGGATCTCGAATGATCTACTGTTCCAAATTTTGGGTTTATATACCCTTGGTTACGGTTGATCGCCTGTTCCGGTTCAGTGACCCGACCAATCAGGATCGAGCTCGAATGAATTTATGTTTGTCATTGTTATGTTACCTTGGTGTTGAGTGCACGCATCAGCAAATAAATCGTTGAATTTGTTTGCCGTATATCAAATTCTACGGAAATGTTTCTGTTTGGCATACCTTATGAAAATGTTTCATTTTGGAATACGCCATGAAATATGTAGATAACATAAATTTACATCTTAAGATGTTTTCTCTCAATGACATAGGGAGTGGTATAGGTATGATGTTTAACCCACCGTCGGACGGAGCGGTTCTAGGAGATACATCAATCACTATTTTGAGCAGTGTGATACATCCTTAAGCGGCGCGAACCCCTGGCCACTAGTAGCTTAATGTAAATGCTGTAATGTTGATTAGTTTTACATATCAGAGACTCATTGTATTAACCCTCACACGCTCCTCAAGAATATTTTCCTCAATCCGTGAGTGGTTCGGAAGTCGGTCCGGATTGAGATCAGCTTGAGCCCTACGCTAGATTTCTAAAAACCGCGCGGAAATTGCGTAACAGCAACGGAGGAAATTAAGGGCCTGCCACACCGGTTAGGGAAACTAAATTCCTCCATTTCGAACAAATTTCGGATCTTATGGTTAGGACAGTGACGGAACGAGCTAGCAGCCACTAGTGCGATAAAGATGGTACATTAGGTAGAAGTCCAGACTTTGTAAACTCAAACGTCGAAAAAAACTTCTTTTTTATATTGATGTTCCCTGACACTCCCCGCGGAGAGGGGAAATTAGTTTAGATTGCCCCGAGGCCGACAAAACCCCCCGACCCGCTAGGTCATACCGGGAGTTTTGAGGGAATCAGAGTCAATCTCAGTTCTGAACTAAAAAGAGAGGAAATTCTGGTGGAGGACAGGCGCAAAGTTTAGTACTTTGTTCCTACCACCCCCGAGTAGGGTGTCATTTGAAAGAGCTCGGGAAAAGGTATTGAGCCTCATAGGCTAGGAGCGCCTCCGAGGTCATCCGATGGGCGTATAGCGTTTCTCGTAAATTAGAAAAGTTCTGTATGTATTTGGAGTCGCGAGGGTATTAGGATCTCGATCCCGAGGTCAGAGTGGAGGTGCCGTTGACTTTAAAAATTCTGACAAAACCAAAGGTCTTGGAGACCTTTTTCAGATTTTCAAGGTCAAGGTCAAGGTCAAAGGTGCAGGCGGGATCAGGAACCTCCCCCGAAGGTCGCCATATAAATTTGCGGGGTCGAGCGACAAAAAGTAGTGAAAAATGGCATTGAATAGGTTAATTTAGCAATTAAGGATTTAGGTTTTAGGCTGCGTGCGGATAGGAATAGTGTTAAACGGTTAGATTTAAGAGTGCGGTTTCAATGTTTCATATAGTTCGGATTGACATCTGTAAGGAAAAAATAAAATCCAGGTTAGGTTAATTTTTATTAAAATTGATTATAAAAAAAAAGGGACCACAATTACGATTATGAAATTTCGCGCGCGCCGAAGAACTGTGTTTACGGAACCTTTAAATGTACACAAAATAAATGACCCCCGCCGATTATGAATACGAAATTTCGAAAAAAAAATTTTTCTGTAAATGATACGCGTTACACTTGTGTTATATGATTACCAAATATTGCAAAAAATCGGTTGTCACGATAAAATTTTGGTAACAAAGGCGATCTAGATTGGGCGCCGAAAAAAGAAGGTTCGAGAAGAAGTATCAACAGCTCTCATGATTTATTTAACATGTTCCAACGAATTGCAGCAATTTATTATGTTATTTGTAATGAAAGATTATTTGATGTTATAGGATCGGATATTTCCAAGATCCCTGTTTCTGATCACAGACACTCTGTTAAACTGAAGCACTTCAATTTAACATGCACTATTTCATATATTGGATGATTGCAAAAGCTCATACTCAATTTACCTCGTGAACTTGTCTGAAACTAAACGTGCAACTTCTACGGAAAAGGAAATCACAGGTTGTAAAATGTTCGGAGACAATTATAGAAAACAGAGTTGCAGACTATATAATTGATTAATAAAACTGTTATTTATCCCAAATAGGGTACGAACTTTTGCAAACACGTTACTAATACATTACGTTTAGTAATACATTATTGGCTAACGATTGAAGGCTGTTAAAGGATCTAGTAAAGAATCATTAGTCATGGACTTTAGAAAATGACGAAAAGATATTATATCTTAAATATGAACATATTATTAATATATTCAACGAAAAATATCCTGCATCGCTTATGGGAAGCAGTAGTTAGATTTTTATAAAAGTACTGTCCACACTTGGACATCAGTCAATTATACATATAGGGGAAAATTATAACAAGATTTTCTTGTGGTCAAACAATGGATTATATGTACTTACTTAGACTACATTATCCTAACAACTAGTCAATTCACTCATAAGAGCACGTCAAGATAAAATTGACTATCACCTCACATTCTAATACATCTACTACGCCTCGAAGTTATTGAACTCACGCTCGCCACACTCTGCACTGGATTTCGAGGAATTTTTCGAACCACTCCAGTTTTGGTTCTGACGAAAGGAACAACTCTTCTCACCTGTGCAGGAATTATTAGAGCCCTCTGTACAATCGTTCTCGGCTCATCCACAGGTTCCCCTAGAAAACGTTCATTCATTATCCGCATTGCACGTTGCTTATGATGCCTGGCGGTTTGTCTTAGGATCTTGTCTGCCCTACAGACATTTAACCATTTCCGTGACACTTGAGCAGCGCAAAGCAGAGACTTAGGCTCAAACTTGCGTAGTATCTGCTGGGATACCTCCGGCGGGAGTTCATAAATGAAATCCACCTTGGCAGGATCCAGTAGTCCTAGCGCACGGAGGAAAGACCTGAAGAACTCCATGTTGCCGCTACAGCGTCAGGATCTCGAATGATCTACTGTTCCAAATTTTGGGTTTATATACCCTTGGTTACGGTTGATCGCCTGTTCCGGTTCAGTGACCCGACCAATCAGGATCGAGCTCGAATGAATTTATGTTTGTCATTGTTATGTTACCTTGGTGTTGAGTGCACGCATCAGCAAATAAATCGTTGAATTTGTTTGCCGTATATCAAATTCTACGGAAATGTTTCTGTTTGGCATACCTTATGAAAATGTTTCATTTTGGAATACGCCATGAAATATGTAGATAACATAAATTTACATCTTAAGATGTTTTCTCTCAATGACATAGGGAGTGGTATAGGTATGATGTTTAACCCACCGTCGGACGGAGCGGTTCTAGGAGATACATCAATCACTATTTTGAGCAGTGTGATACATCCTTAAGCGGCGCGAACCCCTGGCCACTAGTAGCTTAATGTAAATGCTGTAATGTTGATTAGTTTTACATATCAGAGACTCATTGTATTAACCCTCACACGCTCCTCAAGAATATTTTCCTCAATCCGTGAGTGGTTCGGAAGTCGGTCCGGATTGAGATCAGCTTGAGCCCTACGCTAGATTTCTAAAAACCGCGCGGAAATTGCGTAACAGCAACGGAGGAAATTAAGGGGCTGCCACACCGGTTAGGGAAACTAAATTCCTCAATTTCGAACAAATTTCGGATCTTATGGTTAGGACAGAGACGGAACGAAGCTAGCAGCCACTAGTGCGATAAAGATGGTACATTAGGTAGAAGTCCAGACTTTGTAAACTCAAACGTCGAAAAAAACTTCTTTTTTATATTGATGTTCCCTGACACTCCCCGCGGAGAGGGGAAATTAGTTTAGATTGCCCCGAGGCCGACAAAACCCCCCGACCCGCTAGGTCATGCCGGGAGTTTTGAGGGAATCAGAGTCAATCTCAGTTCTGAACTAAAAAGAGAGGAAATTCTGGTGGAGGACAGGCGCAAAGTTTAGTACTTTGTTCCTACCACCCCCGAGTGGGGTGTCATTTGAAAGAGCTCGGGAAAAGGTATTGAGCCTCATAGGCTAGGAGCGCCTCCGAGGTCATCCGATGGGCGTATAGCGTTTCTCGTAAATTAGAAAAGTTCTGTATGTATTTGGAGTCGCGAGGGTATTAGGATCTCGATCCCGAGGTCAGAGTGGAGGTGCCGTTGACTTTAAAAATTCTGACAAAACCAAAGGTCTTGGAGACCTTTTTCAGATTTTCAAGGTCAAGGTCAAGGTCAAAGGTGCAGGCGGGATCAGGAACCTCCCCCGAAGGTCGCCATATAAATTTGCGGTGTCGAGCGACAAAAAGTAGTGAAAAATGGCATAGAATAGGTTAATTTAGCAATTAAGGATTTAGGTTTTAGGCTGCGTGCGGATAGGAATAGTGTTAAACGGTTAGATTTAAGAGTGCGGTTTCAATGTTTCATATAGTTCGGATTGACATCTGTAAGGAAAAAATAAAATCCAGGTTAGGTTAATTTTTATTAAAATTGATTATAAAAAAAAGGGACCACAATTACGATTATGAAATTTCGCGCGCGCCGAAGAACTGTGTTTACGGAACCTTTAAATGTACACAAAATAAATGACCCCCGCCGATTATGAATACGAAATTTCGAAAAAAAATTTTTCTGTAAATGATACGCGTTACACTTGTGTTATATGATTACCAAATATTGCAAAAAATCGGTTGTCACGATAAAATTTTGGTAACAAAGGCGATCTAGATTGGGCGCCGAAAAAAGAAGGTTCGAGAAGAAGTATCAAAAGCTCTCATGATTTATTTAAACATGTTTCAACGAATTGCAGCAATTTATTATGTTATTTGTAATGAAAGATTATTTGATGTTATAGGATCGGATATTTCCAAGATCCCTGTTTCTGATCACAGACACTCTGTTAAACTGAAGCACTTCAATTTAACATGCACTATTTCATATATTGGATGATTGCAAAAGCTCATACTCAATTTACCTCGTGAACTTGTCTGAAACTAAACGTGCAACTTCTACGGAAAAGGAAATCACAGGTTGTAAAATGTTCGGAGACAATTATAGAAAACAGAGTTGCAGACTATATAATTGATTAATAAAACTGTTATTTATCCCAAATAGGGTACGAACTTTTGCAAACACGTTACTAATACATTACGTTTAGTAATACATTATTGGCTAACGATTGAAGGCTGTTAAAGGATCTAGTAAAGAATCATTAGTCATGGACTTTAGAAAATGACGAAAAGATATTATATCTTAAATATGAACATATTATTAATATATTCAACGAAAAATATCCTGCATCGCTTATGGGAAGCAGTAGTAAGATTTTTAAAAAAATACTGTCCACACTTGGACATCAGTCAATTATACATATAGGGGAAAATTATAACAAGATTTTCTTGTGGTCAAACAATGGATTATATGTACTTACTTAGACTACATTATCCTAACAACTAGTCAATTCGCTCATAAGAGCACGTCAAGATAAAATTGACTAACATCTCACATTCTAATACATCTACTACGCCTCGAAGTTGTTTAACCCACGCTCGCCACACTCTGCACTGGATTTCGGGGAATTTTTCGAACCACTCCAGTTTTGGTTCTGACGAAAGGAACAACTCTTCTTACCTGTGCAGGAATTATTAGATCCCTCTGTACAATCGTTCTCGGCTGATCCACAGCTTCCCCTAGAAAACGTTCATTCATTATCCGCATTGCACGTTGCTTATGATGCCTAGCGGTTTGTCTTAAGATCTTGTCTGACCTACAGACATTTAACCATTTCCGTGACACTTGAGCAGCGCAAAGCAGAGACTTAGGCTCCAACTTGCGTAGAATCAGCTGGGATACCTCCGGCGGGAGTTCATAAATGAAATCCACCTTGGCAGGTTCCAGTAGTCCTAGCGCACGGAGGAAAGACCTGAAGAACTCCATGTTGCCGCTGCAGCGTCAGGATCTCGAATGATCTACTGTTCCAAATTTTGGGTTTATATACCCTTGGTTACGGTTGATCGCCTGTTCCGGTTCAGTGACCCGACCAATCAGGATCGAGCTCGAATGAATTTATGTTTGTCATTGTTATGTTACCTTGGTGTTGAGTGCACGCATCAGCAAATAAATCGTTGAATTTGTTTGCCGTATATCAAACTCTACGGAAATGTTTCTGTTTGGCATACCTTATGAAAATGTTTCATTTTGGAATACGCCATGAAATATGTAGATAACATAAATTTACATCTTAAGATGTTTTCTCTCAATGACATAGGGAGTGGTATAGGTATGATGTTTAACCCACCGTCGGACGGAGCGGTTCTAGGAGATACATCAATCACTATTTTGTGCAGTGTGATACATCCTTAAGCGGCGCGAACCCCTGGCCACTAGTAGCTCAATGTAAATGCTGTAATGTTGATTAGTTTTACATATCAGAGACTGATTGTATTAACCCTCACACGCTCCTCAAGAATATTTTCCTCAATCCGTGAGTGGTTCGGAAGTCGGTCCGGATTGAGATCAGCTTGAGCCCTACGCTAGATTTCTAAAAACCGCGCGGAAATTGCGTAACAGCAACGGAGGAAATTAAGGGGCTGCCACACCGGTTAGGGAAACTAAATTCCTCAATTTCGAACAAATTTCGGGTCTTATGGTTAGGACAGAGACGGAACGAAGCTAGCAGCCACTAGTGCGATAAAGATGGTACATTAGGTAGAAGTCCAGACTTTGTAAACTCAAACGTCGAAAAAAACTTCTTTTTTATATTGATGTTCCCTGACACTCCCCGCGGAGAGGGGAAATTAGTTTAGATTGCCCCGAGGCCGACAAAACCCCCCGACCCGCTAGGTCATACCGGGAGTTTTGAGGGAATCAGAGTCAATCTCAGTTCTGAACTAAAAAGAGAGGAAATTCTGGTGGAGGACAGGCGCCAAGTTTAGTACTTTGTTCCTACCTCCCCCGAGTAGGGTGTCATTTGAAAGAGCTCGGGAAAAGGTATTGAGCCTCATAGGCTAGGAGCGCCTCCGAGGTCATCCGAAGGGCGTATAGCGTTTCTCGTAAATTAGAAAAGTTCTGTATGTATTTGGAGTCGCGAGGGTATTAGGATCTCGATCCCGAGGTCAGAGTGGAGGTGCCTTTGACTTTGAAAATTCTGACAAAGCCAAAGATCTTGGATACCTTTTTCAGATTATCAAGGTCAAGGTCAAGGTCAAAGGTGCAGGCGGGACCAGGAACCTCCCCCGAAGGTCGCCATATAAATTTGCGGTGTCGAGCGACAAAAAGTAGTGAAAAATGGCATAGAATAGGTTAATTTAGCAATTAAGGATTTAGGTTTTAGGCTGCGTGCGGATAGGAATAGTGTTAAACGGTTAGATTTAAGAGTGCGGTTTCAATGTTTCATATAGTTCGGATTGACATCTGTAAGGAAAAAATAAAATCCAGGTTAGGTTAATTTTTATTAAAATTGATTATAAAAAAAAGGGACCACAATTACGATTATGAAATTTCGCGCACGCCGAAGAACTGTGTTTACGGAACCTTTAAATGTACACAAAATAAATGACCCCCGCCGATTATGAATACGAAATTTCGAAAAAAAAATTTTTCTGTAAATGATACGCGTTACACTTGTGTTATATGATTACCAAATATTGCAAAAAATCGGATGTCACGATAAAATTTTGGTAACAAAGGCGATCTAGATTGGGCGCCGAAAAAAGAAGGTTCGAGAAGAAGTATCAAAAGCTCTCATGATTTATTTAAACATGTTTCAACGAATTGCAGCAATTTATTATGTTATTTGTAATGAAAGATTATTTGATGTTATAGGATCGGATATTTCCAAGATCCCTGTTTCTGATCACCGACACTCTGTTAAACTGAAGCACTTCAATTTAACATGCACTATTTCATATATTGGATGATTGCAAAAGCTCATACTCAATTTACCTCGTGAACTTGTCTGAAACTAAACGTGCAACTTCTACGGAAAAGGAAATCACAGGTTGTAAAATGTTCGGAGACAATTATAGAAAACAGAGCTGCAGACTATATAATTGATTAATAAAACTGTTATTTATCCCAAATAGGGTACGAACTTTTGCAAACACGTTACTAATACATTACGTTTAGTAATACATTATTGGCTAACGATTGAAGGCTGTTAAAGGATCTAGTAAAGAATCATTAGTCATGGACTTTAGAAAATGACGAAAAGATATTATATCTTAAATATGAACATATTATTAATATATTCAACGAAAAATATCCTGCATCGCTTATGGGAAGCAGTAGTTAGATTTTTATAAAAGTACTGTCCACACTTGGACATCAGTCAATTATACATATAGGGGAAAATTATAACAAGATTTTCTTGTGGTCAAACAATGGATTATATGTACTTACTTAGACTACATTATCCTAACAACTAGTCAATTCACTCATAAGAGCACGTCAAGATAAAATTGACTATCACCTCACATTCTAATACATCTACTACGCCTCGAAGTTATTGAACCCACGCTCGCCACACTCTGCACTGGATTTCGAGGAATTTTTCGAACCACTCCAGTTTTGGTTCTGACGAAAGGAACAACTCTTCTCACCTGTGCAGGAATTATTAGAGCCCTCTGTACAATCGTTCTCGGCTCATCCACAGGTTCCCCTAGAAAACGTTCATTCATTATCCGCATTGCACGTTGCTTATGATGCCTGGCGGTTTGTCTTAGGATCTTGTCTGCCCTACAGACATTTAACCATTTCCGTGACACTTGAGCAGCGCAAAGCAGAGACTTAGGCTCAAACTTGCGTAGTATCTGCTGGGATACCTCCGGCGGGAGTTCATAAATGAAATCCACCTTGGCAGGATCCAGTAGTCCTAGCGCACGGAGGAAAGACCTGAAGAACTCCATGTTGCCGCTACAGCGTCAGGATCTCGAATGATCTACTGTTCCAAATTTTGGGTTTATATACCCTTGGTTACGGTTGATCGCCTGTTCCGGTTCAGTGACCCGACCAATCAGGATCGAGCTCGAATGAATTTATGTTTGTCATTGTTATGTTACCTTGGTGTTGAGTGCACGCATCAGCAAATAAATCGTTGAATTTGTTTGCCGTATATCAAATTCTACGGAAATGTTTCTGTTTGGCATACCTTATGAAAATGTTTCATTTTGGAATACGCCATGAAATATGTAGATAACATAAATTTACATCTTAAGATGTTTTCTCTCAATGACATAGGGAGTGGTATAGGTATGATGTTTAACCCACCGTCGGACGGAGCGGTTCTAGGAGATACATCAATCACTATTTTGAGCAGTGTGATACATCCTTAAGCGGCGCGAACCCCTGGCCACTAGTAGCTTAATGTAAATGCTGTAATGTTGATTAGTTTTACATATCAGAGACTCATTGTATTAACCCTCACACGCTCCTCAAGAATATTTTCCTCAATCCGTGAGTGGTTCGGAAGTCGGTCCGGATTGAGATCAGCTTGAGCCCTACGCTAGATTTCTAAAAACCGCGCGGAAATTGCGTAACAGCAACGGAGGAAATTAAGGGGCTGCCACACCGGTTAGGGAAACTAAATTCCTCCATTTCGAACAAATTTCGGATCTTATGGTTAGGACAGTGACGGAACGAGCTAGCAGCCACTAGTGCGATAAAGATGGTACATTAGGTAGAAGTCCAGACTTTGTAAACTCAAACGTCGAAAAAAACTTCTTTTTTATATTGATGTTCCCTGACACTCCCCGCGGAGAGGGGAAATTAGTTTAGATTGCCCCGAGGCCGACAAAACCCCCCGACCCGCTAGGTCATACCGGGAGTTTTGAGGGAATCAGAGTCAATCTCAGTTCTGAACTAAAAAGAGAGGAAATTCTGGTGGAGGACAGGCGCCAAGTTTAGTACTTTGTTCCTACCTCCCCCGAGTAGGGTGTCATTTGAAAGAGCTCGGGAAAAGGTATTGAGCCTCATAGGCTAGGAGCGCCTCCGAGGTCATCCGAAGGGCGTATAGCGTTTCTCGTAAATTAGAAAAGTTCTGTATGTATTTGGAGTCGCGAGGGTATTAGGATCTCGATCCCGAGGTCAGAGTGGAGGTGCCTTTGACTTTGAAAATTCTGACAAAGCCAAAGATCTTGGATACCTTTTTCAGATTATCAAGGTCAAGGTCAAGGTCAAAGGTGCAGGCGGGACCAGGAACCTCCCCCGAAGGTCGCCATATAAATTTGCGGTGTCGAGCGACAAAAAGTAGTGAAAAATGGCATAGAATAGGTTAATTTAGCAATTAAGGATTTAGGTTTTAGGCTGCGTGCGGATAGGAATAGTGTTAAACGGTTAGATTTAAGAGTGCGGTTTCAATGTTTCATATAGTTCGGATTGACATCTGTAAGGAAAAAATAAAATCCAGGTTAGGTTAATTTTTATTAAAATTGATTATAAAAAAAAGGGACCACAATTACGATTATGAAATTTCGCGCACGCCGAAGAACTGTGTTTACGGAACCTTTAAATGTACACAAAATAAATGACCCCCGCCGATTATGAATACGAAATTTCGAAAAAAAAATTTTTCTGTAAATGATACGCGTTACACTTGTGTTATATGATTACCAAATATTGCAAAAAATCGGATGTCACGATAAAATTTTGGTAACAAAGGCGATCTAGATTGGGCGCCGAAAAAAGAAGGTTCGAGAAGAAGTATCAAAAGCTCTCATGATTTATTTAAACATGTTTCAACGAATTGCAGCAATTTATTATGTTATTTGTAATGAAAGATTATTTGATGTTATAGGATCGGATATTTCCAAGATCCCTGTTTCTGATCACCGACACTCTGTTAAACTGAAGCACTTCAATTTAACATGCACTATTTCATATATTGGATGATTGCAAAAGCTCATACTCAATTTACCTCGTGAACTTGTCTGAAACTAAACGTGCAACTTCTACGGAAAAGGAAATCACAGGTTGTAAAATGTTCGGAGACAATTATAGAAAACAGAGTTGCAGACTATATAATTGATTAATAAAACTGTTATTTATCCCAAATAGGGTACGAACTTTTGCAAACACGTTACTAATACATTACGTTTAGTAATACATTATTGGCTAACGATTGAAGGCTGTTAAAGGATCTAGTAAAGAATCATTAGTCATGGACTTTAGAAAATGACGAAAAGATATTATATCTTAAATATGAACATATTATTAATATATTCAACGAAAAATATCCTGCATCGCTTATGGGAAGCAGTAGTAAGATTTTTAAAAAAATACTGTCCACACTTGGACATCAGTCAATTATACATATAGGGGAAAATTATAACAAGATTTTCTTGTGGTCAAACAATGGATTATATGTACTTACTTAGACTACATTATCCTAACAACTAGTCAATTCACTCATAAGAGCACGTCAAGATAAAATTGACTATCACCTCACATTCTAATACATCTACTACGCCTCGAAGTTATTGAACCCACGCTCGCCACACTCTGCACTGGATTTCGAGGAATTTTTCGAACCACTCCAGTTTTGGTTCTGACGAAAGGAACAACTCTTCTCACCTGTGCAGGAATTATTAGAGCCCTCTGTACAATCGTTCTCGGCTCATCCACAGCTTCCCCTAGAAAACGTTCATTCATTATCCGCATTGCACGTTGCTTATGATGCCTAGCGGTTTGTCTTAGGATCTTGTCTGCCCTACAGACATTTAACCATTTCCGTGACACTTGAGCAGCGCAAAGCAGAGACTTAGGCTCCAACTTGCGTAGAATCAGCTAGGATACCTCCGGCGGGAGTTCATAAATGAAATCCACCTTGGCAGGTTCCAGTAGTCCTAGCGCACGGAGGAAAGACCTGAAGAACTCCATGTTGCCGCTGCAGCGTCAGGATCTCGAATGATCTACTGTTCCAAATTTTGGGTTTATATACCCTTGGTTACGGTTGATCGCCTGTTCCGGTTCAGTGACCCGACCAATCAGGATCGAGCTCGAATGAATTTATGTTTGTCATTGTTATGTTACCTTGGTGTTGAGTGCACGCATCAGCAAATAAATCGTTGAATTTGTTTGCCGTATATCAAATTCTACGGAAATGTTTCTGTTTGGCATACCTTATGAAAATGTTTCATTTTGGAATACGCCATGAAATATGTAGATAACATAAATTTACATCTTAAGATGTTTTCTCTCAATGACATAGGGAGTGGTATAGGTATGATGTTTAACCCACCGTCGGACGGAGCGGTTCTAGGAGATACATCAATCACTATTTTGAGCAGTGTGATACATCCTTAAGCGGCGCGAACCCCTGGCCACTAGTAGCTTAATGTAAATGCTGTAATGTTGATTAGTTTTACATATCAGAGACTCATTGTATTAACCCTCACACGCTCCTCAAGAATATTTTCCTCAATCCGTGAGTGGTTCGGAAGTCGGTCCGGATTGAGATCAGCTTGAGCCCTACGCTAGATTTCTAAAAACCGCGCGGAAATTGCGTAACAGCAACGGAGGAAATTAAGGGGCTGCCACACCGGTTAGGGAAACTAAATTCCTCAATTTCGAACAAATTTCGGATCTTATGGTTAGGACAGAGACGGAACGAAGCTAGCAGCCACTAGTGCGATAAAGATGGTACATTAGGTAGAAGTCCAGACTTTGTAAACTCAAACGTCGAAAAAAACTTCTTTTTTATATTGATGTTCCCTGACACTCCCCGCGGAGAGGGGAAATTAGTTTAGATTGCCCCGAGGCCGACAAAACCCCCCGACCCGCTAGGTCATGCCGGGAGTTTTGAGGGAATCAGAGTCAATCTCAGTTCTGAACTAAAAAGAGAGGAAATTCTGGTGGAGGACAGGCGCAAAGTTTAGTACTTTGTTCCTACCACCCCCGAGTAGGGTGTCATTTGAAAGAGCTCGGGAAAAGGTATTGAGCCTCATAGGCTAGGAGCGCCTCCGAGGTCATCCGAAGGGCGTATAGCGTTTCTCGTAAATTAGAAAAGTTCTGTATGTATTTGGAGTCGCGAGGGTATTAGGATCTCGATCCCGAGGTCAGAGTGGAGGTGCCTTTGACTTTGAAAATTCTGACAAAGCCAAAGATCTTGGATACCTTTTTCAGATTTTCAAGGTCAAGGTCAAGGTCAAAGGTGCAGGCGGGACCAGGAACCTCCCCCGAAGGTCGCCATATAAATTTGCGGTGTCGAGCGTCAAAAAGTAGTGAAAAATGGCATAGAATAGGTTAATTTAGCAATTAAGGATTTAGGTTTTAGGCTGCGTGCGGATAGGAATAGTGTTAAACGGTTAGATTTAAGAGTGCGGTTTCAATGTTTCATATAGTTCGGATTGACATCTGTAAGGAAAAAATAAAATCCAGGTTAGGTTAATTTTTATTAAAATTGATTATAAAAAAAAAAGGGACCACAATTACGATTATGAAATTTCGCGCGCGCCGAAGAACTGTGTTTACGGAACCTTTAAATGTACACAAAATAAATGACCCCCGCCGATTATGAATACGAAATTTCGAAAAAAAAATTTTTCTGTAAATGATACGGGTTACACTTGTGTTATATGATTACCAAATATTGCAAAAAATCGGTTGTCACGATAAAATTTTGGTAACAAAGGCGATCTAGATTGGGCGCCGAAAAAAGAAGGTTCGAGAAGAAGTATCAAAAGCTCTCATGATTTATGTAAACATGTTTCAACGAATTGCAGCAATTTATTATCTTATTTGTAATGAAAGATTATTTGATGTTATAGGATCGGATATTTCCAAGATCCCTGTTTCTGATCACAGACACTCTGTTAAACTGAAGCACTTCAATTTAACATGCACTATTTCATATATTGGATGATTGCAAAAGCTCATACTCCATTTACCTCGTGCACTTGTCTGAAACTAAACGTGCAACTTCTACGGAAAAAGGAAATCACACGTTGTAAAATGTTCGGAGACAATTATAGAAAACAGAGTTACAGACTATATAATTGATTAATAAAACTGTTATTTATCCCAAATAGGGTACGAACTTTTGCAAACACGTTACTAATACATTACGTTTAGTAATACATTATTGGCTAACGATTGAAGGCTGTTAAAGGATCTAGTAAAGAATCATTAGTCATGGACTTTAGAAAATGACGAAAAGATATTATATCTTAAATATGAACATATTATTAATATATTCAACGAAAAATATCCTGCATCGCTTATGGGAAGCAGTAGTAAGATTTTTAAAAAAATACTGTCCACACTTGGACATCAGTCAATTATACATATAGGGGAAAATTATAACAAGATTTTCTTGTGGTCAAACAATGGATTATATGTACTTACTTAGACTACATTATCCTAACAACTAGTCAATTCGCTCATAAGAGCACGTCAAGATAAAATTGACTAACATCTCACATTCTAATACATCTACTACGCCTCGAAGTTGTTTAACCCACGCTCGCCACACTCTGCACTGGATTTCGGGGAATTTTTCGAACCACTCCAGTTTTGGTTCTGACGAACGGAACAACTCTTCTTACCTGTGCAGGAATTATTAGATCCCTCTGTACAATCGTTCTCGGCTGATCCACAGCTTCCCCTAGAAAACGTTCATTCATTATCCGCATTGCACGTTGCTTATGATGCCTAGCGGTTTGTCTTAAGATCTTGTCTGACCTACAGACATTTAACCATTTCCGTGACACTTGAGCAGCGCAAAGCAGAGACTTAGGCTCCAACTTGCGTAGAATCAGCTGGGATACCTCCGGCGGGAGTTCATAAATGAAATCCACCTTGGCAGGTTCCAGTAGTCCTAGCGCACGGAGGAAAGACCTGAAGAACTCCATGTTGCCGCTGCAGCGTCAGGATCTCGAATGATCTACTGTTCCAAATTTTGGGTTTATATACCCTTGGTTACGGTTGATCGCCTGTTCCGGTTCAGTGACCCGACCAATCAGGATCGAGCTCGAATGAATTTATGTTTGTCATTGTTATGTTACCTTGGTGTTGAGTGCACGCATCAGCAAATAAATCGTTGAATTTGTTTGCCGTATATCAAACTCTACGGAAATGTTTCTGTTTGGCATACCTTATGAAAATGTTTCATTTTGGAATACGCCATGAAATATGTAGATAACATAAATTTACATCTTAAGATGTTTTCTCTCAATGACATAGGGAGTGGTATAGGTATGATGTTTAACCCACCGTCGGACGGAGCGGTTCTAGGAGATACATCAATCACTATTTTGTGCAGTGTGATACATCCTTAAGCGGCGCGAACCCCTGGCCACTAGTAGCTCAATGTAAATGCTGTAATGTTGATTAGTTTTACATATCAGAGACTGATTGTATTAACCCTCACACGCTCCTCAAGAATATTTTCCTCAATCCGTGAGTGGTTCGGAAGTCGGTCCGGATTGAGATCAGCTTGAGCCCTACGCTAGATTTCTAAAAACCGCGCGGAAATTGCGTAACAGCAACGGAGGAAATTAAGGGGCTGCCACACCGGTTAGGGAAACTAAATTCCTCAATTTCGAACAAATTTCGGGTCTTATGGTTAGGACAGAGACGGAACGAAGCTAGCAGCCACTAGTGCGATAAAGATGGTACATTAGGTAGAAGTCCAGACTTTGTAAACTCAAACGTCGAAAAAAACTTCTTTTTTATATTGATGTTCCCTGACACTCCCCGCGGAGAGGGGAAATTAGTTTAGATTGCCCCGAGGCCGACAAAACCCCCCGACCCGCTAGGTCATACCGGGAGTTTTGAGGGAATCAGAGTCAATCTCAGTTCTGAACTAAAAAGAGAGGAAATTCTGGTGGAGGACAGGCGCCAAGTTTAGTACTTTGTTCCTACCTCCCCCGAGTAGGGTGTCATTTGAAAGAGCTCGGGAAAAGGTATTGAGCCTCATAGGCTAGGAGCGCCTCCGAGGTCATCCGAAGGGCGTATAGCGTTTCTCGTAAATTAGAAAAGTTCTGTATGTATTTGGAGTCGCGAGGGTATTAGGATCTCGATCCCGAGGTCAGAGTGGAGGTGCCTTTGACTTTGAAAATTCTGACAAAGCCAAAGATCTTGGATACCTTTTTCAGATTATCAAGGTCAAGGTCAAGGTCAAAGGTGCAGGCGGGACCAGGAACCTCCCCCGAAGGTCGCCATATAAATTTGCGGTGTCGAGCGACAAAAAGTAGTGAAAAATGGCATAGAATAGGTTAATTTAGCAATTAAGGATTTAGGTTTTAGGCTGCGTGCGGATAGGAATAGTGTTAAACGGTTAGATTTAAGAGTGCGGTTTCAATGTTTCATATAGTTCGGATTGACATCTGTAAGGAAAAAATAAAATCCAGGTTAGGTTAATTTTTATTAAAATTGATTATAAAAAAAAGGGACCACAATTACGATTATGAAATTTCGCGCACGCCGAAGAACTGTGTTTACGGAACCTTTAAATGTACACAAAATAAATGACCCCCGCCGATTATGAATACGAAATTTCGAAAAAAAAATTTTTCTGTAAATGATACGCGTTACACTTGTGTTATATGATTACCAAATATTGCAAAAAATCGGATGTCACGATAAAATTTTGGTAACAAAGGCGATCTAGATTGGGCGCCGAAAAAAGAAGGTTCGAGAAGAAGTATCAAAAGCTCTCATGATTTATTTAAACATGTTTCAACGAATTGCAGCAATTTATTATGTTATTTGTAATGAAAGATTATTTGATGTTATAGGATCGGATATTTCCAAGATCCCTGTTTCTGATCACCGACACTCTGTTAAACTGAAGCACTTCAATTTAACATGCACTATTTCATATATTGGATGATTGCAAAAGCTCATACTCAATTTACCTCGTGAACTTGTCTGAAACTAAACGTGCAACTTCTACGGAAAAGGAAATCACAGGTTGTAAAATGTTCGGAGACAATTATAGAAAACAGAGTTGCAGACTATATAATTGATTAATAAAACTGTTATTTATCCCAAATAGGGTACGAACTTTTGCAAACACGTTACTAATACATTACGTTTAGTAATACATTATTGGCTAACGATTGAAGGCTGTTAAAGGATCTTGTAAAGAATCATTAGTCATGGACTTTAGAAAATGACGAAAAGATATTATATCTTAAATATGAACATATTATTAATATATTCAACGAAAAATATCCTGCATCGCTTATGGGAAGCAGTAGTTAGATTTTTATAAAAGTACTGTCCACACTTGGACATCAGTCAATTATACATATAGGGGAAAATTATAACAAGATTTTCTTGTGGTCAAACAATGGATTATATGTACTTACTTAGACTACATTATCCTAACAACTAGTCAATTCACTCATAAGAGCACGTCAAGATAAAATTGACTATCACCTCACATTCTAATACATCTACTACGCCTCGAAGTTATTGAACCCACGCTCGCCACACTCTGCACTGGATTTCGAGGAATTTTTCGAACCACTCCAGTTTTGGTTCTGACGAAAGGAACAACTCTTCTCACCTGTGCAGGAATTATTAGAGCCCTCTGTACAATCGTTCTCGGCTCATCCACAGCTTCCCCTAGAAAACGTTCATTCATTATCCGCATTGCACGTTGCTTATGATGCCTAGCGGTTTGTCTTAGGATCTTGTCTGCCCTACAGACATTTAACCATTTCCGTGACACTTGAGCAGCGCAAAGCAGAGACTTAGGCTCCAACTTGCGTAGAATCAGCTAGGATACCTCCGGCGGGAGTTCATAAATGAAATCCACCTTGGCAGGTTCCAGTAGTCCTAGCGCACGGAGGAAAGACCTGAAGAACTCCATGTTGCCGCTGCAGCGTCAGGATCTCGAATGATCTACTGTTCCAAATTTTGGGTTTATATACCCTTGGTTACGGTTGATCGCCTGTTCCGGTTCAGTGACCCGACCAATCAGGATCGAGCTCGAATGAATTTATGTTTGTCATTGTTATGTTACCTTGGTGTTGAGTGCACGCATCAGCAAATAAATCGTTGAATTTGTTTGCCGTATATCAAATTCTACGGAAATGTTTCTGTTTGGCATACCTTATGAAAATGTTTCATTTTGGAATACGCCATGAAATATGTAGATAACATAAATTTACATCTTAAGATGTTTTCTCTCAATGACATAGGGAGTGGTATAGGTATGATGTTTAACCCACCGTCGGACGGAGCGGTTCTAGGAGATACATCAATCACTATTTTGAGCAGTGTGATACATCCTTAAGCGGCGCGAACCCCTGGCCACTAGTAGCTTAATGTAAATGCTGTAATGTTGATTAGTTTTACATATCAGAGACTCATTGTATTAACCCTCACACGCTCCTCAAGAATATTTTCCTCAATCCGTGAGTGGTTCGGAAGTCGGTCCGGATTGAGATCAGCTTGAGCCCTACGCTAGATTTCTAAAAACCGCGCGGAAATTGCGTAACAGCAACGGAGGAAATTAAGGGGCTGCCACACCGGTTAGGGAAACTAAATTCCTCCATTTCGAACAAATTTCGGATCTTATGGTTAGGACAGTGACGGAACGAGCTAGCAGCCACTAGTGCGATAAAGATGGTACATTAGGTAGAAGTCCAGACTTTGTAAACTCAAACGTCGAAAAAAACTTCTTTTTTATATTGATGTTCCCTGACACTCCCCGCGGAGAGGGGAAATTAGTTTAGATTGCCCCGAGGCCGACAAAACCCCCCGACCCGCTAGGTCATACCGGGAGTTTTGAGGGAATCAGAGTCAATCTCAGTTCTGAACTAAAAAGAGAGGAAATTCTGGTGGAGGACAGGCGCAAAGTTTAGTACTTTGTTCCTACCACCCCCGAGTAGGGTGTCATTTGAAAGAGCTCGGGAAAAGGTATTGAGCCTCATAGGCTAGGAGCGCCTCCGAGGTCATCCGAAGGGCGTATAGCGTTTCTCGTAAATTAGAAAAGTTCTGTATGTATTTGGAGTCGCGAGGGTATTAGGATCTCGATCCCGAGGTCAGAGTGGAGGTGCCTTTGACTTTGAAAATTCTGACAAAGCCAAAGATCTTGGATACCTTTTTCAGATTTTCAAGGTCAAGGTCAAGGTCAAAGGTGCAGGCGGGACCAGGAACCTCCCCCGAAGGTCGCCATATAAATTTGCGGTGTCGAGCGTCAAAAAGTAGTGAAAAATGGCATAGAATAGGTTAATTTAGCAATTAAGGATTTAGGTTTTAGGCTGCGTGCGGATAGGAATAGTGTTAAACGGTTAGATTTAAGAGTGCGGTTTCAATGTTTCATATAGTTCGGATTGACATCTGTAAGGAAAAAATAAAATCCAGGTTAGGTTAATTTTTATTAAAATTGATTATAAAAAAAAAAGGGACCACAATTACGATTATGAAATTTCGCGCGCGCCGAAGAACTGTGTTTACGGAACCTTTAAATGTACACAAAATAAATGACCCCCGCCGATTATGAATACGAAATTTCGAAAAAAAAATTTTTCTGTAAATGATACGGGTTACACTTGTGTTATATGATTACCAAATATTGCAAAAAATCGGTTGTCACGATAAAATTTTGGTAACAAAGGCGATCTAGATTGGGCGCCGAAAAAAGAAGGTTCGAGAAGAAGTATCAAAAGCTCTCATGATTTATGTAAACATGTTTCAACGAATTGCAGCAATTTATTATCTTATTTGTAATGAAAGATTATTTGATGTTATAGGATCGGATATTTCCAAGATCCCTGTTTCTGATCACAGACACTCTGTTAAACTGAAGCACTTCAATTTAACATGCACTATTTCATATATTGGATGATTGCAAAAGCTCATACTCCATTTACCTCGTGCACTTGTCTGAAACTAAACGTGCAACTTCTACGGAAAAAGGAAATCACACGTTGTAAAATGTTCGGAGACAATTATAGAAAACAGAGTTACAGACTATATAATTGATTAATAAAACTGTTATTTATCCCAAATAGGGTACGAACTTTTGCAAACACGTTACTAATACATTACGTTTAGTAATACATTATTGGCTAACGATTGAAGGCTGTTAAAGGATCTAGAAAAGAATCATTAGTCATGGACTTTAGAAAATGACGAAAAGATATTATATCTTAAATATGAACATATTATTAATATATTCAACGAAAAATATCCTGCATCGCTTATGGGAAGCAGTAGTAAGATTTTTAAAAAAATACTGTCCACACTTGGACATCAGTCAATTATACATATAGGGGAAAATTATAACAAGATTTTCTTGTGGTCAAACAATGGATTATATGTACTTACTTAGACTACATTATCCTAACAACTAGTCAATTCGCTCATAAGAGCACGTCAAGATAAAATTGACTAACATCTCACATTCTAATACATCTACTACGCCTCGAAGTTGTTTAACCCACGCTCGCCACACTCTGCACTGGATTTCGGGGAATTTTTCGAACCACTCCAGTTTTGGTTCTGACGAAAGGAACAACTCTTCTTACCTGTGCAGGAATTATTAGATCCCTCTGTACAATCGTTCTCGGCTGATCCACAGCTTCCCCTAGAAAACGTTCATTCATTATCCGCATTGCACGTTGCTTATGATGCCTAGCGGTTTGTCTTAAGATCTTGTCTGACCTACAGACATTTAACCATTTCCGTGACACTTGAGCAGCGCAAAGCAGAGACTTAGGCTCCAACTTGCGTAGAATCAGCTGGGATACCTCCGGCGGGAGTTCATAAATGAAATCCACCTTGGCAGGTTCCAGTAGTCCTAGCGCACGGAGGAAAGACCTGAAGAACTCCATGTTGCCGCTGCAGCGTCAGGATCTCGAATGATCTACTGTTCCAAATTTTGGGTTTATATACCCTTGGTTACGGTTGATCGCCTGTTCCGGTTCAGTGACCCGACCAATCAGGATCGAGCTCGAATGAATTTATGTTTGTCATTGTTATGTTACCTTGGTGTTGAGTGCACGCATCAGCAAATAAATCGTTGAATTTGTTTGCCGTATATCAAACTCTACGGAAATGTTTCTGTTTGGCATACCTTATGAAAATGTTTCATTTTGGAATACGCCATGAAATATGTAGATAACATAAATTTACATCTTAAGATGTTTTCTCTCAATGACATAGGGAGTGGTATAGGTATGATGTTTAACCCACCGTCGGACGGAGCGGTTCTAGGAGATACATCAATCACTATTTTGTGCAGTGTGATACATCCTTAAGCGGCGCGAACCCCTGGCCACTAGTAGCTCAATGTAAATGCTGTAATGTTGATTAGTTTTACATATCAGAGACTGATTGTATTAACCCTCACACGCTCCTCAAGAATATTTTCCTCAATCCGTGAGTGGTTCGGAATTCGGTCCGGATTGAGATCAGCTTGAGCCCTACGCTAGATTTCTAAAAACCGCGCGGAAATTGCGTAACAGCAACGGAGGAAATTAAGGGGCTGCCACACCGGTTAGGGAAACTAAATTCCTCAATTTCGAACAAATTTCGGGTCTTATGGTTAGGACAGAGACGGAACGAAGCTAGCAGCCACTAGTGCGATAAAGATGGTACATTAGGTAGAAGTCCAGACTTTGTAAACTCAAACGTCGAAAAAACTTCTTTTTTATATTGATGTTCCCTGACACTCCCCGCGGAGAGGGGAAATTAGTTTAGATTGCCCCGAGGCCGACAAAACCCCCCGACCCGCTAGGTCATACCGGGAGTTTTGAGGGAATCAGAGTCAATCTCAGTTCTGAACTAAAAAGAGAGGAAATTCTGGTGGAGGACAGGCGCAAAGTTTAATACTTTGTTCCTACCTCCCCCGAGTAGGGTGTCATTTGAAAGAGCTCGGGAAAAGGTATTGAGCCTCATAGGCTAGGAGCGCCTCCGAGGTCATCCGAAGGGCGTATAGCGTTTCTCGTAAATTAGAAAAGTTCTGTATGTATTTGGAGTCGCGAGGGTATTAGGATCTCGATCCCGAGGTCAGAGTGGAGGTGCCTTTGACTTTGAAAATTCTGACAAAGCCAAAGATCTTGGATACCTTTTTCAGATTATCAAGGTCAAGGTCAAGGTCAAAGGTGCAGGCGGGACCAGGAACCTCCCCCGAAGGTCGCCATATAAATTTGCGGTGTCGAGCGACAAAAAGTAGTGAAAAATGGCATAGAATAGGTTAATTTAGCAATTAAGGATTTAGGTTTTAGGCTGCGTGCGGATAGGAATAGTGTTAAACGGTTAGATTTAAGAGTGCGGTTTCAATGTTTCATATAGTTCGGATTGACATCTGTAAGGAAAAAATAAAATCCAGGTTAGGTTAATTTTTATTAAAATTGATTATAAAAAAAAGGGACCACAATTACGATTATGAAATTTCGCGCACGCCGAAGAACTGTGTTTACGGAACCTTTAAATGTACACAAAATAAATGACCCCCGCCGATTATGAATACGAAATTTCGAAAAAAAAAATTTTCTGTAAATGATACGCGTTACACTTGTGTTATATGATTACCAAATATTGCAAAAAATCGGATGTCACGATAAAATTTTGGTAACAAAGGCGATCTAGATTGGGCGCCGAAAAAAGAAGGTTCGAGAAGAAGTATCAAAAGCTCTCATGATTTATTTAAACATGTTTCAACGAATTGCAGCAATTTATTATGTTATTTGTAATGAAAGATTATTTGATGTTATAGGATCGGATATTTCCAAGATCCCTGTTTCTGATCACCGACACTCTGTTAAACTGAAGCACTTCAATTTAACATGCACTATTTCATATATTGGATGATTGCAAAAGCTCATACTCAATTTACCTCGTGAACTTGTCTGAAACTAAACATGCAACTTCTACGGAAAAGGAAATCACAGGTTGTAAAATGTTCGGAGACAATTATAGAAAACAGAGTTGCAGACTATATAATTGATTAATAAAACTGTTATTTATCCCAAATAGGGTACGAACTTTTGCAAACACGTTACTAATACATTACGTTTAGTAATACATTATTGGCTAACGATTGAAGGCTGTTAAAGGATCTAGTAAAGAATCATTAGTCATGGACTTTAGAAAATGACGAAAAGATATTATATCTTAAATATGAACATATTATTAATATATTCAACGAAAAATATCCTGCATCGCTTATGGGAAGCAGTAGTTAGATTTTTATAAAAGTACTGTCCACACTTGGACATCAGTCAATTATACATATAGGGGAAAATTATAACAAGATTTTCTTGTGGTCAAACAATGGATTATATGTACTTACTTAGACTACATTATCCTAACAACTAGTCAATTCACTCATAAGAGCACGTCAAGATAAAATTGACTATCACCTCACATTCTAATACATCTACTACGCCTCGAAGTTATTGAACCCACGCTCGCCACACTCTGCACTGGATTTCGTGGAATTTTTCGAACCACTCCAGTTTTGGTTCTGACGAAAGGAACAACTCTTCTCACCTGTGCAGGAATTATTAGAGCCCTCTGTACAATCGTTCTCGGCTCATCCACAGCTTCCCCTAGAAAACGTTCATTCATTATCCGCATTGCACGTTGCTTATGATGCCTAGCGGTTTGTCTTAGGATCTTGTCTGCCCTACAGACATTTAACCATTTCCGTGACACTTGAGCAGCGCAAAGCAGAGACTTAGGCTCCAACTTGCGTAGAATCAGCTAGGATACCTCCGGCGGGAGTTCATAAATGAAATCCACCTTGGCAGGTTCCAGTAGTCCTAGCGCACGGAGGAAAGACCTGAAGAACTCCATGTTGCCGCTGCAGCGTCAGGATCTCGAATGATCTACTGTTCCAAATTTTGGGTTTATATACCCTTGGTTACGGTTGATCGCCTGTTCCGGTTCAGTGACCCGACCAATCAGGATCGAGCTCGAATGAATTTATGTTTGTCATTGTTATGTTACCTTGGTGTTGAGTGCACGCATCAGCAAATAAATCGTTGAATTTGTTTGCCGTATATCAAACTCTACGGAAATGTTTCTGTTTGGCATACCTTATGAAAATGTTTCATTTTGGAATACGCCATGAAATATGTAGATAACATAAATTTACATCTTAAGATGTTTTCTCTCAATGACATAGGGAGTGGTATAGGTATGATGTTTAACCCACCGTCGGACGGAGCGGTTCTAGGAGATACATCAATCACTATTTTGTGCAGTGTGATACATCCTTAAGCGGCGCGAACCCCTGGCCACTAGTAGCTCAATGTAAATGCTGTAATGTTGATTAGTTTTACATATCAGAGACTGATTGTATTAACCCTCACACGCTCCTCAAGAATATTTTCCTCAATCCGTGAGTGGTTCGGAAGTCGGTCCGGATTGAGATCAGCTTGAGCCCTACGCTAGATTTCTAAAAACCGCGCGGAAATTGCGTAACAGCAACGGAGGAAATTAAGGGGCTGCCACACCGGTTAGGGAAACTAAATTCCTCAATTTCGAACAAATTTCGGGTCTTATGGTTAGGACAGAGACGGAACGAAGCTAGCAGCCACTAGTGCGATAAAGATGGTACATTAGGTAGAAGTCCAGACTTTGTAAACTCAAACGTCGAAAAAAACTTCTTTTTTATATTGATGTTCCCTGACACTCCCCGCGGAGAGGGGAAATTAGTTTAGATTGCCCCGAGGCCGACAAAACCCCCCGACCCGCTAGGTCATGCCGGGAGTTTTGAGGGAATCAGAGTCAATCTCAGTTCTGAACTAAAAAGAGAGGAAATTCTGGTGGAGGACAGGCGCAAAGTTTAGTACTTTGTTCCTACCACCCCCGAGTGGGGTGTCATTTGAAAGAGCTCGGGAAAAGGTATTGAGCCTCATAGGCTAGGAGCGCCTCCGAGGTCATCCGATGGGCGTATAGCGTTTCTCGTAAATTAGAAAAGTTCTGTATGTATTTGGAGTCGCGAGGGTATTAGGATCTCGATCCCGAGGTCAGAGTGGAGGTGCCGTTGACTTTAAAAATTCTGACAAAACCAAAGGTCTTGGAGACCTTTTTCAGATTTTCAAGGTCAAGGTCAAGGTCAAAGGTGCAGGCGGGATCAGGAACCTCCCCCGAAGGTCGCCATATAAATTTGCGGTGTCGAGCGACAAAAAGTAGTGAAAAATGGCATAGAATAGGTTAATTTAGCAATTAAGGATTTAGGTTTTAGGCTGCGTGCGGATAGGAATAGTGTTAAACGGTTAGATTTAAGAGTGCGGTTTCAATGTTTCATATAGTTCGGATTGACATCTGTAAGGAAAAAATAAAATCCAGGTTAGGTTAATTTTTATTAAAATTGATTATAAAAAAAAGGGACCACAATTACGATTATGAAATTTCGCGCGCGCCGAAGAACTGTGTTTACGGAACCTTTAAATGTACACAAAATAAATGACCCCCGCCGATTATGAATACGAAATTTCGAAAAAAAAATTTTTCTGTAAATGATACGCGTTACACTTGTGTTATATGATTACCAAATATTGCAAAAAATCGGTTGTCACGATAAAATTTTGGTAACAAAGGCGATCTAGATTGGGCGCCGAAAAAAGAAGGTTCGAGAAGAAGTATCAAAAGCTCTCATGATTTATTTAAACATGTTTCAACGAATTGCAGCAATTTATTATGTTATTTGTAATGAAAGATTATTTGATGTTATAGGATCGGATATTTCCAAGATCCCTGTTTCTGATCACAGACACTCTGTTAAACTGAAGCACTTCAATTTAACATGCACTATTTCATATATTGGATGATTGCAAAAGCTCATACTCAATTTACCTCGTGAACTTGTCTGAAACTAAACGTGCAACTTCTACGGAAAAGGAAATCACAGGTTGTAAAATGTTCGGAGACAATTATAGAAAACAGATTTGCAGACTATATAATTGATTAATAAAACTGTTATTTATCCCAAATAGGGTACGAACTTTTGCAAACACGTTACTAATACATTACGTTTAGTAATACATTATTGGCTAACGATTGAAGGCTGTTAAAGGATCTAGTAAAGAATCATTAGTCATGGACTTTAGAAAATGACGAAAAGATATTATATCTTAAATATGAACATATTATTAATATATTCAACGAAAAATATCCTGCATCGCTTATGGGAAGCAGTAGTTAGATTTTTATAAAAGTACTGTCCACACTTGGACATCAGTCAATTATACATATAGGGGAAAATTATAACAAGATTTTCTTGTGGTCAAACAATGGATTATATGTACTTACTTAGACTACATTATCCTAACAACTAGTCAATTCACTCATAAGAGCACGTCAAGATAAAATTGACTATCACCTCACATTCTAATACATCTACTACGCCTCGAAGTTATTGAACTCACGCTCGCCACACTCTGCACTGGATTTCGAGGAATTTTTCGAACCACTCCAGTTTTGGTTCTGACGAAAGGAACAACTCTTCTCACCTGTGCAGGAATTATTAGAGCCCTCTGTACAATCGTTCTCGGCTCATCCACAGGTTCCCCTAGAAAACGTTCATTCATTATCCGCATTGCACGTTGCTTATGATGCCTGGCGGTTTGTCTTAGGATCTTGTCTGCCCTACAGACATTTAACCATTTCCGTGACACTTGAGCAGCGCAAAGCAGAGACTTAGGCTCAAACTTGCGTAGTATCTGCTGGGATACCTCCGGCGGGAGTTCATAAATGAAATCCACCTTGGCAGGATCCAGTAGTCCTAGCGCACGGAGGAAAGACCTGAAGAACTCCATGTTGCCGCTACAGCGTCAGGATCTCGAATGATCTACTGTTCCAAATTTTGGGTTTATATACCCTTGGTTACGGTTGATCGCCTGTTCCGGTTCAGTGACCCGACCAATCAGGATCGAGCTCGAATGAATTTATGTTTGTCATTGTTATGTTACCTTGGTGTTGAGTGCACGCATCAGCAAATAAATCGTTGAATTTGTTTGCCGTATATCAAATTCTACGGAAATGTTTCTGTTTGGCATACCTTATGAAAATGTTTCATTTTGGAATACGCCATGAAATATGTAGATAACATAAATTTACATCTTAAGATGTTTTCTCTCAATGACATAGGGAGTGGTATAGGTATGATGTTTAACCCACCGTCGGACGGAGCGGTTCTAGGAGATACATCAATCACTATTTTGAGCAGTGTGATACATCCTTAAGCGGCGCGAACCCCTGGCCACTAGTAGCTTAATGTAAATGCTGTAATGTTGATTAGTTTTACATATCAGAGACTCATTGTATTAACCCTCACACGCTCCTCAAGAATATTTTCCTCAATCCGTGAGTGGTTCGGAAGTCGGTCCGGATTGAGATCAGCTTGAGCCCTACGCTAGATTTCTAAAAACCGCGCGGAAATTGCGTAACAGCAACGGAGGAAATTAAGGGGCTGCCACACCGGTTAGGGAAACTAAATTCCTCCATTTCGAACAAATTTCGGATCTTATGGTTAGGACAGTGACGGAACGAGCTAGCAGCCACTAGTGCGATAAAGATGGTACATTAGGTAGAAGTCCAGACTTTGTAAACTCAAACGTCGAAAAAAACTTCTTTTTTATATTGATGTTCCCTGACACTCCCCGCGGAGAGGGGAAATTAGTTTAGATTGCCCCGAGGCCGACAAAACCCCCCGACCCGCTAGGTCATACCGGGAGTTTTGAGGGAATCAGAGTCAATCTCAGTTCTGAACTAAAAAGAGAGGAAATTCTGGTGGAGGACAGGCGCAAAGTTTAGTACTTTGTTCCTACCACCCCCGAGTAGGGTGTCATTTGAAAGAGCTCGGGAAAAGGTATTGAGCCTCATAGGCTAGGAGCGCCTCCGAGGTCATCCGAAGGGCGTATAGTGTTTCTCGTAAATTAGAAAAGTTCTGTATGTATTTGGAGTCGCGAGGGTATTAGGATCTCGATCCCGAGGTCAGAGTGGAGGTGCCTTTGACTTTGAAAATTCTGACAAAGCCAAAGATCTTGGATACCTTTTTCAGATTTTCAAGGTCAAGGTCAAGGTCAAAGGTGCAGGCGGGACCAGGAACCTCCCCCGAAGGTCGCCATATAAATTTGCGGTGTCGAGCGTCAAAAAGTAGTGAAAAATGGCATAGAATAGGTTAATTTAGCAATTAAGGATTTAGGTTTTAGGCTGCGTGCGGATAGGAATAGTGTTAAACGGTTAGATTTAAGAGTGCGGTTTCAATGTTTCATATAGTTCGGATTGACATCTGTAAGGAAAAAATAAAATCCAGGTTAGGTTAATTTTTATTAAAATTGATTATAAAAAAAAGGGACCACAATTACGATTATGAAATTTCGCGCACGCCGAAGAACTGTGTTTACGGAACCTTTAAATGTACACAAAATAAATGACCCCCGCCGATTATGAATACGAAATTTCGAAAAAAAAATTTTTCTGTAAATGATACGCGTTACACTTGTGTTATATGATTACCAAATATTGCAAAAAATCGGATGTCACGATAAAATTTTGGTAACAAAGGCGATCTAGATTGGGCGCCGAAAAAAGAAGGTTCGAGAAGAAGTATCAAAAGCTCTCATGATTTATTTAAACATGTTTCAACGAATTGCAGCAATTTATTATGTTATTTGTAATGAAAGATTATTTGATGTTATAGGATCGGATATTTCCAAGATCCCTGTTTCTGATCACCGACACTCTGTTAAACTGAAGCACTTCAATTTAACATGCACTATTTCATATATTGGATGATTGCAAAAGCTCATACTCAATTTACCTCGTGAACTTGTCTGAAACTAAACGTGCAACTTCTACGGAAAAGGAAATCACAGGTTGTAAAATGTTCGGAGACAATTATAGAAAACAGAGTTGCAGACTATATAATTGATTAATAAAACTGTTATTTATCCCAAATAGGGTACGAACTTTTGCAAACACGTTACTAATACATTACGTTTAGTAATACATTATTGGCTAACGATTGAAGGCTGTTAAAGGATCTAGTAAAGAATCATTAGTCATGGACTTTAGAAAATGACGAAAAGATATTATATCTTAAATATGAACATATTATTAATATATTCAACGAAAAATATCCTGCATCGCTTATGGGAAGCAGTAGTTAGATTTTTATAAAAGTACTGTCCACACTTGGACATCAGTCAATTATACATATAGGGGAAAATTATAACAAGATTTTCTTGTGGTCAAACAATGGATTATATGTACTTACTTAGACTACATTATCCTAACAACTAGTCAATTCACTCATAAGAGCACGTCAAGATAAAATTGACTATCACCTCACATTCTAATACATCTACTACGCCTCGAAGTTATTGAACCCACGCTCGCCACACTCTGCACTGGATTTCGTGGAATTTTTCGAACCACTCCAGTTTTGGTTCTGACGAAAGGAACAACTCTTCTCACCTGTGCAGGAATTATTAGAGCCCTCTGTACAATCGTTCTCGGCTCATCCACAGCTTCCCCTAGAAAACGTTCATTCATTATCCGCATTGCACGTTGCTTATGATGCCTAGCGGTTTGTCTTAGGATCTTGTCTGCCCTACAGACATTTAACCATTTCCGTGACACTTGAGCAGCGCAAAGCAGAGACTTAGGCTCCAACTTGCGTAGAATCAGCTAGGATACCTCCGGCGGGAGTTCATAAATGAAATCCACCTTGGCAGGTTCCAGTAGTCCTAGCGCACGGAGGAAAGACCTGAAGAACTCCATGTTGCCGCTGCAGCGTCAGGATCTCGAATGATCTACTGTTCCAAATTTTGGGTTTATATACCCTTGGTTACGGTTGATCGCCTGTTCCGGTTCAGTGACCCGACCAATCAGGATCGAGCTCGAATGAATTTATGTTTGTCATTGTTATGTTACCTTGGTGTTGAGTGCACGCATCAGCAAATAAATCGTTGAATTTGTTTGCCGTATATCAAACTCTACGGAAATGTTTCTGTTTGGCATACCTTATGAAAATGTTTCATTTTGGAATACGCCATGAAATATGTAGATAACATAAATTTACATCTTAAGATGTTTTCTCTCAATGACATAGGGAGTGGTATAGGTATGATGTTTAACCCACCGTCGGACGGAGCGGTTCTAGGAGATACATCAATCACTATTTTGAGCAGTGTGATACATCCTTAAGCGGCGCGAACCCCTGGCCACTAGTAGCTTAATGTAAATGCTGTAATGTTGATTAGTTTTACATATCAGAGACTCATTGTATTAACCCTCACACGCTCCTCAAGAATATTTTCCTCAATCCGTGAGTGGTTCGGAAGTCGGTCCGGATTGAGATCAGCTTGAGCCCTACGCTAGATTTCTAAAAACCGCGCGGAAATTGCGTAACAGCAACGGAGGAAATTAAGGGGCTGCCACACCGGTTAGGGAAACTAAATTCCTCCATTTCGAACAAATTTCGGATCTTATGGTTAGGACAGTGACGGAACGAGCTAGCAGCCACTAGTGCGATAAAGATGGTACATTAGGTAGAAGTCCAGACTTTGTAAACTCAAACGTCGAAAAAAACTTCTTTTTTATATTGATGTTCCCTGACACTCCCCGCGGAGAGGGGAAATTAGTTTAGATTGCCCCGAGGCCGACAAAACCCCCCGACCCGCTAGGTCATACCGGGAGTTTTGAGGGAATCAGAGTCAATCTCAGTTCTGAACTAAAAAGAGAGGAAATTCTGGTGGAGGACAGGCGCAAAGTTTAGTACTTTGTTCCTACCACCCCCGAGTAGGGTGTCATTTGAAAGAGCTCGGGAAAAGGTATTGAGCCTCATAGGCTAGGAGCGCCTCCGAGGTCATCCGAAGGGCGTATAGTGTTTCTCGTAAATTAGAAAAGTTCTGTATGTATTTGGAGTCGCGAGGGTATTAGGATCTCGATCCCGAGGTCAGAGTGGAGGTGCCTTTGACTTTGAAAATTCTGACAAAGCCAAAGATCTTGGATACCTTTTTCAGATTTTCAAGGTCAAGGTCAAGGTCAAAGGTGCAGGCGGGACCAGGAACCTCCCCCGAAGGTCGCCATATAAATTTGCGGTGTCGAGCGTCAAAAAGTAGTGAAAAATGGCATAGAATAGGTTAATTTAGCAATTAAGGATTTAGGTTTTAGGCTGCGTGCGGATAGGAATAGTGTTAAACGGTTAGATTTAAGAGTGCGGTTTCAATGTTTCATATAGTTCGGATTGACATCTGTAAGGAAAAAATAAAATCCAGGTTAGGTTAATTTTTATTAAAATTGATTATAAAAAAAAGGGACCACAATTACGATTATGAAATTTCGCGCACGCCGAAGAACTGTGTTTACGGAACCTTTAAATGTACACAAAATAAATGACCCCCGCCGATTATGAATACGAAATTTCGAAAAAAAAATTTTTCTGTAAATGATACGCGTTACACTTGTGTTATATGATTACCAAATATTGCAAAAAATCGGATGTCACGATAAAATTTTGGTAACAAAGGCGATCTAGATTGGGCGCCGAAAAAAGAAGGTTCGAGAAGAAGTATCAAAAGCTCTCATGATTTATTTAAACATGTTTCAACGAATTGCAGCAATTTATTATGTTATTTGTAATGAAAGATTATTTGATGTTATAGGATCGGATATTTCCAAGATCCCTGTTTCTGATCACCGACACTCTGTTAAACTGAAGCACTTCAATTTAACATGCACTATTTCATATATTGGATGATTGCAAAAGCTCATACTCAATTTACCTCGTGAACTTGTCTGAAACTAAACGTGCAACTTCTACGGAAAAGGAAATCACAGGTTGTAAAATGTTCGGAGACAATTATAGAAAACAGAGTTGCAGACTATATAATTGATTAATAAAACTGTTATTTATCCCAAATAGGGTACGAACTTTTGCAAACACGTTACTAATACATTACGTTTAGTAATACATTATTGGCTAACGATTGAAGGCTGTTAAAGGATCTAGTAAAGAATCATTAGTCATGGACTTTAGAAAATGACGAAAAGATATTATATCTTAAATATGAACATATTATTAATATATTCAACGAAAAATATCCTGCATCGCTTATGGGAAGCAGTAGTTAGATTTTTATAAAAGTACTGTCCACACTTGGACATCAGTCAATTATACATATAGGGGAAAATTATAACAAGATTTTCTTGTGGTCAAACAATGGATTATATGTACTTACTTAGACTACATTATCCTAACAACTAGTCAATTCACTCATAAGAGCACGTCAAGATAAAATTGACTATCACCTCACATTCTAATACATCTACTACGCCTCGAAGTTATTGAACCCACGCTCGCCACACTCTGCACTGGATTTCGTGGAATTTTTCGAACCACTCCAGTTTTGGTTCTGACGAAAGGAACAACTCTTCTCACCTGTGCAGGAATTATTAGAGCCCTCTGTACAATCGTTCTCGGCTCATCCACAGCTTCCCCTAGAAAACGTTCATTCATTATCCGCATTGCACGTTGCTTATGATGCCTAGCGGTTTGTCTTAGGATCTTGTCTGCCCTACAGACATTTAACCATTTCCGTGACACTTGAGCAGCGCAAAGCAGAGACTTAGGCTCCAACTTGCGTAGAATCAGCTAGGATACCTCCGGCGGGAGTTCATAAATGAAATCCACCTTGGCAGGTTCCAGTAGTCCTAGCGCACGGAGGAAAGACCTGAAGAACTCCATGTTGCCGCTGCAGCGTCAGGATCTCGAATGATCTACTGTTCCAAATTTTGGGTTTATATACCCTTGGTTACGGTTGATCGCCTGTTCCGGTTCAGTGACCCGACCAATCAGGATCGAGCTCGAATGAATTTATGTTTGTCATTGTTATGTTACCTTGGTGTTGAGTGCACGCATCAGCAAATAAATCGTTGAATTTGTTTGCCGTATATCAAACTCTACGGAAATGTTTCTGTTTGGCATACCTTATGAAAATGTTTCATTTTGGAATACGCCATGAAATATGTAGATAACATAAATTTACATCTTAAGATGTTTTCTCTCAATGACATAGGGAGTGGTATAGGTATGATGTTTAACCCACCGTCGGACGGAGCGGTTCTAGGAGATACATCAATCACTATTTTGTGCAGTGTGATACATCCTTAAGCGGCGCGAACCCCTGGCCACTAGTAGCTCAATGTAAATGCTGTAATGTTGATTAGTTTTACATATCAGAGACTGATTGTATTAACCCTCACACGCTCCTCAAGAATATTTTCCTCAATCCGTGAGTGGTTCGGAAGTCGGTCCGGATTGAGATCAGCTTGAGCCCTACGCTAGATTTCTAAAAACCGCGCGGAAATTGCGTAACAGCAACGGAGGAAATTAAGGGGCTGCCACACCGGTTAGGGAAACTAAATTCCTCAATTTCGAACAAATTTCGGGTCTTATGGTTAGGACAGAGACGGAACGAAGCTAGCAGCCACTAGTGCGATAAAGATGGTACATTAGGTAGAAGTCCAGACTTTGTAAACTCAAACGTCGAAAAAAACTTCTTTTTTATATTGATGTTCCCTGACACTCCCCGCGGAGAGGGGAAATTAGTTTAGATTGCCCCGAGGCCGACAAAACCCCCCGACCCGCTAGGTCATGCCGGGAGTTTTGAGGGAATCAGAGTCAATCTCAGTTCTGAACTAAAAAGAGAGGAAATTCTGGTGGAGGACAGGCGCAAAGTTTAGTACTTTGTTCCTACCACCCCCGAGTGGGGTGTCATTTGAAAGAGCTCGGGAAAAGGTATTGAGCCTCATAGGCTAGGAGCGCCTCCGAGGTCATCCGATGGGCGTATAGCGTTTCTCGTAAATTAGAAAAGTTCTGTATGTATTTGGAGTCGCGAGGGTATTAGGATCTCGATCCCGAGGTCAGAGTGGAGGTGCCGTTGACTTTAAAAATTCTGACAAAACCAAAGGTCTTGGAGACCTTTTTCAGATTTTCAAGGTCAAGGTCAAGGTCAAAGGTGCAGGCGGGATCAGGAACCTCCCCCGAAGGTCGCCATATAAATTTGCGGTGTCGAGCGACAAAAAGTAATGAAAAATGGCATAGAATAGGTTAATTTAGCAATTAAGGATTTAGGTTTTAGGCTGCGTGCGGATAGGAATAGTGTTAAACGGTTAGATTTAAGAGTGCGGTTTCAATGTTTCATATAGTTCGGATTGACATCTGTAAGGAAAAAATAAAATCCAGGTTAGGTTAATTTTTATTAAAATTGATTATAAAAAAAAGGGACCACAATTACGATTATGAAATTTCGCGCGCGCCGAAGAACTGTGTTTACGGAACCTTTAAATGTACACAAAATAAATGACCCCCGCCGATTATGAATACGAAATTTCGAAAAAAAAATTTTTCTGTAAATGATACGCGTTACACTTGTGTTATATGATTACCAAATATTGCAAAAAATCGGATGTCACGATAAAATTTTGGTAACAAAGGCGATCTAGATTGGGCGCCGAAAAAAGAAGGTTCGAGAAGAAGTATCAAAAGCTCTCATGATTTATTTAAACATGTTTCAACGAATTGCAGCAATTTATTATGTTATTTGTAATGAAAGATTATTTGATGTTATAGGATCGGATATTTCCAAGATCCCTGTTTCTGATCACAGACACTCTGTTAAACTGAAGCACTTCAATTTAACATGCACTATTTCATATATTGGATGATTGCAAAAGCTCATACTCAATTTACCTCGTGAACTTGTCTGAAACTAAACGTGCAACTTCTACGGAAAAGGAAATCACAGGTTGTAAAATGTTCGGAGACAATTATAGAAAACAGATTTGCAGACTATATAATTGATTAATAAAACTGTTATTTATCCCAAATAGGGTACGAACTTTTGCAAACACGTTACTAATACATTACGTTTAGTAATACATTATTGGCTAACGATTGAAGGCTGTTAAAGGATCTAGTAAAGAATCATTAGTCATGGACTTTAGAAAATGACGAAAAGATATTATATCTTAAATATGAACATATTATTAATATATTCAACGAAAAATATCCTGCATCGCTTATGGGAAGCAGTAGTTAGATTTTTATAAAAGTACTGTCCACACTTGGACATCAGTCAATTATACATATAGGGGAAAATTATAACAAGATTTTCTTGTGGTCAAACAATGGATTATATGTACTTACTTAGACTACATTATCCTAACAACTAGTCAATTCACTCATAAGAGCACGTCAAGATAAAATTGACTATCACCTCACATTCTAATACATCTACTACGCCTCGAAGTTATTGAACTCACGCTCGCCACACTCTGCACTGGATTTCGAGGAATTTTTCGAACCACTCCAGTTTTGGTTCTGACGAAAGGAACAACTCTTCTCACCTGTGCAGGAATTATTAGAGCCCTCTGTACAATCGTTCTCGGCTCATCCACAGGTTCCCCTAGAAAACGTTCATTCATTATCCGCATTGCACGTTGCTTATGATGCCTGGCGGTTTGTCTTAGGATCTTGTCTGCCCTACAGACATTTAACCATTTCCGTGACACTTGAGCAGCGCAAAGCAGAGACTTAGGCTCAAACTTGCGTAGTATCTGCTGGGATACCTCCGGCGGGAGTTCATAAATGAAATCCACCTTGGCAGGATCCAGTAGTCCTAGCGCACGGAGGAAAGACCTGAAGAACTCCATGTTGCCGCTACAGCGTCAGGATCTCGAATGATCTACTGTTCCAAATTTTGGGTTTATATACCCTTGGTTACGGTTGATCGCCTGTTCCGGTTCAGTGACCCGACCAATCAGGATCGAGCTCGAATGAATTTATGTTTGTCATTGTTATGTTACCTTGGTGTTGAGTGCACGCATCAGCAAATAAATCGTTGAATTTGTTTGCCGTATATCAAATTCTACGGAAATGTTTCTGTTTGGCATACCTTATGAAAATGTTTCATTTTGGAATACGCCATGAAATATGTAGATAACATAAATTTACATCTTAAGATGTTTTCTCTCAATGACATAGGGAGTGGTATAGGTATGATGTTTAACCCACCGTCGGACGGAGCGGTTCTAGGAGATACATCAATCACTATTTTGAGCAGTGTGATACATCCTTAAGCGGCGCGAACCCCTGGCCACTAGTAGCTTAATGTAAATGCTGTAATGTTGATTAGTTTTACATATCAGAGACTCATTGTATTAACCCTCACACGCTCCTCAAGAATATTTTCCTCAATCCGTGAGTGGTTCGGAAGTCGGTCCGGATTGAGATCAGCTTGAGCCCTACGCTAGATTTCTAAAAACCGCGCGGAAATTGCGTAACAGCAACGGAGGAAATTAAGGGGCTGCCACACCGGTTAGGGAAACTAAATTCCTCCATTTCGAACAAATTTCGGATCTTATGGTTAGGACAGTGACGGAACGAGCTAGCAGCCACTAGTGCGATAAAGATGGTACATTAGGTAGAAGTCCAGACTTTGTAAACTCAAACGTCGAAAAAAACTTCTTTTTTATATTGATGTTCCCTGACACTCCCCGCGGAGAGGGGAAATTAGTTTAGATTGCCCCGAGGCCGACAAAACCCCCCGACCCGCTAGGTCATACCGGGAGTTTTGAGGGAATCAGAGTCAATCTCAGTTCTGAACTAAAAAGAGAGGAAATTCTGGTGGAGGACAGGCGCAAAGTTTAGTACTTTGTTCCTACCACCCCCGAGTAGGGTGTCATTTGAAAGAGCTCGGGAAAAGGTATTGAGCCTCATAGGCTAGGAGCGCCTCCGAGGTCATCCGAAGGGCGTATAGTGTTTCTCGTAAATTAGAAAAGTTCTGTATGTATTTGGAGTCGCGAGGGTATTAGGATCTCGATCCCGAGGTCAGAGTGGAGGTGCCGTTGACTTTAAAAATTCTGACAAAACCAAAGGTCTTGGAGACCTTTTTCAGATTTTCAAGGTCAAGGTCAAGGTCAAAGGTGCAGGCGGGATCAGGAACCTCCCCCGAAGGTCGCCATATAAATTTGCGGTGTCGAGCGACAAAAAGTAGTGAAAAATGGCATAGAATAGGTTAATTTAGCAATTAAGGATTTAGGTTTTAGGCTGCGTGCGGATAGGAATAGTGTTAAACGGTTAGATTTAAGAGTGCGGTTTCAATGTTTCATATAGTTCGGATTGACATCTGTAAGGAAAAAATAAAATCCAGGTTAGGTTAATTTTTATTAAAATTGATTATAAAAAAAAGGGACCACAATTACGATTATGAAATTTCGCGCGCGCCGAAGAACTGTGTTTACGGAACCTTTAAATGTACACAAAATAAATGACCCCCGCCGATTATGAATACGAAATTTCGAAAAAAAAATTTTTCTGTAAATGATACGCGTTACACTTGTGTTATATGATTACCAAATATTGCAAAAAATCGGTTGTCACGATAAAATTTTGGTAACAAAGGCGATCTAGATTGGGCGCCGAAAAAAGAAGGTTCGAGAAGAAGTATCAAAAGCTCTCATGATTTATTTAAACATGTTTCAACGAATTGCAGCAATTTATTATGTTATTTGTAATGAAAGATTATTTGATGTTATAGGATCGGATATTTCCAAGATCCCTGTTTCTGATCACAGACACTCTGTTAAACTGAAGCACTTCAATTTAACATGCACTATTTCATATATTGGATGATTGCAAAAGCTCATACTCAATTTACCTCGTGAACTTGTCTGAAACTAAACGTGCAACTTCTACGGAAAAGGAAATCACAGGTTGTAAAATGTTCGGAGACAATTATAGAAAACAGATTTGCAGACTATATAATTGATTAATAAAACTGTTATTTATCCCAAATAGGGTACGAACTTTTGCAAACACGTTACTAATACATTACGTTTAGTAATACATTATTGGCTAACGATTGAAGGCTGTTAAAGGATCTAGTAAAGAATCATTAGTCATGGACTTTAGAAAATGACGAAAAGATATTATATCTTAAATATGAACATATTATTAATATATTCAACGAAAAATATCCTGCATCGCTTATGGGAAGCAGTAGTTAGATTTTTATAAAAGTACTGTCCACACTTGGACATCAGTCAATTATACATATAGGGGAAAATTATAACAAGATTTTCTTGTGGTCAAACAATGGATTATATGTACTTACTTAGACTACATTATCCTAACAACTAGTCAATTCACTCATAAGAGCACGTCAAGATAAAATTGACTATCACCTCACATTCTAATACATCTACTACGCCTCGAAGTTATTGAACTCACGCTCGCCACACTCTGCACTGGATTTCGAGGAATTTTTCGAACCACTCCAGTTTTGGTTCTGACGAAAGGAACAACTCTTCTCACCTGTGCAGGAATTATTAGAGCCCTCTGTACAATCGTTCTCGGCTCATCCACAGGTTCCCCTAGAAAACGTTCATTCATTATCCGCATTGCACGTTGCTTATGATGCCTGGCGGTTTGTCTTAGGATCTTGTCTGCCCTACAGACATTTAACCATTTCCGTGACACTTGAGCAGCGCAAAGCAGAGACTTAGGCTCAAACTTGCGTAGTATCTGCTGGGATACCTCCGGCGGGAGTTCATAAATGAAATCCACCTTGGCAGGATCCAGTAGTCCTAGCGCACGGAGGAAAGACCTGAAGAACTCCATGTTGCCGCTACAGCGTCAGGATCTCGAATGATCTACTGTTCCAAATTTTGGGTTTATATACCCTTGGTTACGGTTGATCGCCTGTTCCGGTTCAGTGACCCGACCAATCAGGATCGAGCTCGAATGAATTTATGTTTGTCATTGTTATGTTACCTTGGTGTTGAGTGCACGCATCAGCAAATAAATCGTTGAATTTGTTTGCCGTATATCAAATTCTACGGAAATGTTTCTGTTTGGCATACCTTATGAAAATGTTTCATTTTGGAATACGCCATGAAATATGTAGATAACATAAATTTACATCTTAAGATGTTTTCTCTCAATGACATAGGGAGTGGTATAGGTATGATGTTTAACCCACCGTCGGACGGAGCGGTTCTAGGAGATACATCAATCACTATTTTGAGCAGTGTGATACATCCTTAAGCGGCGCGAACCCCTGGCCACTAGTAGCTTAATGTAAATGCTGTAATGTTGATTAGTTTTACATATCAGAGACTCATTGTATTAACCCTCACACGCTCCTCAAGAATATTTTCCTCAATCCGTGAGTGGTTCGGAAGTCGGTCCGGATTGAGATCAGCTTGAGCCCTACGCTAGATTTCTAAAAACCGCGCGGAAATTGCGTAACAGCAACGGAGGAAATTAAGGGGCTGCCACACCGGTTAGGGAAACTAAATTCCTCCATTTCGAACAAATTTCGGATCTTATGGTTAGGACAGTGACGGAACGAGCTAGCAGCCACTAGTGCGATAAAGATGGTACATTAGGTAGAAGTCCAGACTTTGTAAACTCAAACGTCGAAAAAAACTTCTTTTTTATATTGATGTTCCCTGACACTCCCCGCGGAGAGGGGAAATTAGTTTAGATTGCCCCGAGGCCGACAAAACCCCCCGACCCGCTAGGTCATACCGGGAGTTTTGAGGGAATCAGAGTCAATCTCAGTTCTGAACTAAAAAGAGAGGAAATTCTGGTGGAGGACAGGCGCAAAGTTTAGTACTTTGTTCCTACCACCCCCGAGTAGGGTGTCATTTGAAAGAGCTCGGGAAAAGGTATTGAGCCTCATAGGCTAGGAGCGCCTCCGAGGTCATCCGAAGGGCGTATAGTGTTTCTCGTAAATTAGAAAAGTTCTGTATGTATTTGGAGTCGCGAGGGTATTAGGATCTCGATCCCGAGGTCAGAGTGGAGGTGCCTTTGACTTTGAAAATTCTGACAAAGCCAAAGATCTTGGATACCTTTTTCAGATTTTCAAGGTCAAGGTCAAGGTCAAAGGTGCAGGCGGGACCAGGAACCTCCCCCGAAGGTCGCCATATAAATTTGCGGTGTCGAGCGACAAAAAGTAGTGAAAAATGGCATAGAATAGGTTAATTTAGCAGTTAAGGATTTAGGTTTTAGGCTGCGTGCGGATAGGAATAGTGTTAAACGGTTAGATTTAAGAGTGCGGTTTCAATGTTTCATATAGTTCGGATTGACATCTGTAAGGAAAAAATAAAATCCAGGTTAGGTTAATTTTTATTAAAATTGATTATAAAAAAAAGGGACCACAATTACGATTATGAAATTTCGCGCGCGCCGAAGAACTGTGTTTACGGAACCTTTAAATGTACACAAAATAAATGACCCCCGCCGATTATGAATACGAAATTTCGAAAAAAAAATTTTTCTGTAAATGATACGCGTTACACTTGTGTTATATGATTACCAAATATTGCAAAAAATCGGATGTCACGATAAAATTTTGGTAACAAAGGCGATCTAGATTGGGCGCCGAAAAAAGAAGGTTCGAGAAGAAGTATCAAAAGCTCTCATGATTTATTTAAACATGTTTCAACGAATTGCAGCAATTTATTATGTTATTTGTAATGAAAGATTATTTGATGTTATAGGATCGGATATTTCCAAGATCCCTGTTTCTGATCACCGACACTCTGTTAAACTGAAGCACTTCAATTTAACATGCACTATTTCATATATTGGATGATTGCAAAAGCTCATACTCAATTTACCTCGTGAACTTGTCTGAAACTAAACGTGCAACTTCTACGGAAAAGGAAATCACAGGTTGTAAAATGTTCGGAGACAATTATAGAAAACAGAGTTGCAGACTATATAATTGATTATTAAAACTGTTATTTATCCCAAATAGGGTACGAACTTTTGCAAACACGTTACTAATACATTACGTTTAGTAATACATTATTGGCTAACGATTGAAGGCTGTTAAAGGATCTAGTAAAGAATCATTAGTCATGGACTTTAGAAAATGACGAAAAGATATTATATCTTAAATATGAACATATTATTAATATATTCAACGAAAAATATCCTGCATCGCTTATGGGAAGCAGTAGTAAGATTTTTAAAAAAATACTGTCCACACTTGGACATCAGTCAAGTATACATATAGGGGAAAATTATAACAAGATTTTCTTGTGGTCAAACAATGGATTATATGTACTTACTTAGACTACATTATCCTAACAACTAGTCAATTCGCTCATAAGAGCACGTCAAGATAAAATTGACTAACATCTCACATTCTAATACATCTACTACGCCTCGAAGTTGTTTAACCCACGCTCGCCACACTCTGCACTGGATTTCGGGGAATTTTTCGAACCACTCCAGTTTTGGTTCTGACGAAAGGAACAACTCTTCTTACCTGTGCAGGAATTATTAGATCCCTCTGTACAATCGTTCTCGGCTGATCCACAGCTTCCCCTAGAAAACGTTCATTCATTATCCGCATTGCACGTTGCTTATGATGCCTAGCGGTTTGTCTTAGGATCTTGTCTGCCCTACAGACATTTAACCATTTCCGTGACACTTGAGCAGCGCAAAGCAGAGACTTAGGCTCCAACTTGCGTAGAATCAGCTGGGATACCTCCGGCGGGAGTTCATAAATGAAATCCACCTTGGCAGGTTCCAGTAGTCCTAGCGCACGGAGGAAAGACCTGAAGAACTCCATGTTGCCGCTGCAGCGTCAGGATCTCGAATGATCTACTGTTCCAAATTTTGGGTTTATATACCCTTGGTTACGGTTGATCGCCTGTTCCGGTTCAGTGACCCGACCAATCAGGATCGAGCTCGAATGAATTTATGTTTGTCATTGTTATGTTACCTTGGTGTTGAGTGCACGCATCAGCAAATAAATCGTTGAATTTGTTTGCCGTATATCAAACTCTACGGAAATGTTTCTGTTTGGCATACCTTATGAAAATGTTTCATTTTGGAATACGCCATGAAATATGTAGATAACATAAATTTACATCTTAAGATGTTTTCTCTCAATGACATAGGGAGTGGTATAGGTATGATGTTTAACCCACCGTCGGACGGAGCGGTTCTAGGAGATACATCAATCACTATTTTGTGCAGTGTGATACATCCTTAAGCGGCGCGAACCCCTGGCCACTAGTAGCTCAATGTAAATGCTGTAATGTTGATTAGTTTTACTTATCAGAGACTGATTGTATTAACCCTCACACGCTCCTCAAGAATATTTTCCTCAATCCGTGAGTGGTTCGGAAGTCGGTCCGGATTGAGATCAGCTTGAGCCCTACGCTAGATTTCTAAAAACCGCGCGGAAATTGCGTAACAGCAACGGAGGAAATTAAGGGGCTGCCACACCGGTTAGGGAAACTAAATTCCTCAATTTCGAACAAATTTCGGGTCTTATGGTTAGGACAGAGACGGAACGAAGCTAGCAGCCACTAGTGCGATAAAGATGGTACATTAGGTAGAAGTCCAGACTTTGTAAACTCAAACGTCGAAAAAAACTTCTTTTTTATATTGATGTTCCCTGACACTCCCCGCGGAGAGGGGAAATTAGTTTAGATTGCCCCGAGGCCGACAAAACCCCCCGACCCGCTAGGTCATACCGGGAGTTTTGAGGGAATCAGAGTCAATCTCAGTTCTGAACTAAAAAGAGAGGAAATTCTGGTGGAGGACAGGCGCAAAGTTTAATACTTTGTTCCTACCTCCCCCGAGTAGGGTGTCATTTGAAAGAGCTCGGGAAAAGGTATTGAGCCTCATAGGCTAGGAGCGCCTCCGAGGTCATCCGAAGGGCGTATAGCGTTTCTCGTAAATTAGAAAAGTTCTGTATGTATTTGGAGTCGCGAGGGTATTAGGATCTCGATCCCGAGGTCAGAGTGGAGGTGCCTTTGACTTTGAAAATTCTGACAAAGCCAAAGATCTTGGATACCTTTTTCAGATTTTCAAGGTCAAGGTCAAGGTCAAAGGTGCAGGCGGGACCAGGAACCTCCCCCGAAGGTCGCCATATAAATTTGCGGTGTCGAGCGACAAAAAGTAGTGAAAAATGGCATAGAATAGGTTAATTTAGCAGTTAAGGATTTAGGTTTTAGGCTGCGTGCGGATAGGAATAGTGTTAAACGGTTAGATTTAAGAGTGCGGTTTCAATGTTTCATATAGTTCGGATTGACATCTGTAAGGAAAAAATAAAATCCAGGTTAGGTTAATTTTTATTAAAATTGATTATAAAAAAAAGGGACCACAATTACGATTATGAAATTTCGCGCGCGCCGAAGAACTGTGTTTACGGAACCTTTAAATGTACACAAAATAAATGACCCCCGCCGATTATGAATACGAAATTTCGAAAAAAAAATTTTTCTGTAAATGATACGCGTTACACTTGTGTTATATGATTACCAAATATTGCAAAAAATCGGATGTCACGATAAAATTTTGGTAACAAAGGCGATCTAGATTGGGCGCCGAAAAAAGAAGGTTCGAGAAGAAGTATCAAAAGCTCTCATGATTTATTTAAACATGTTTCAACGAATTGCAGCAATTTATTATGTTATTTGTAATGAAAGATTATTTGATGTTATAGGATCGGATATTTCCAAGATCCCTGTTTCTGATCACCGACACTCTGTTAAACTGAAGCACTTCAATTTAACATGCACTATTTCATATATTGGATGATTGCAAAAGCTCATACTCAATTTACCTCGTGAACTTGTCTGAAACTAAACGTGCAACTTCTACGGAAAAGGAAATCACAGGTTGTAAAATGTTCGGAGACAATTATAGAAAACAGAGTTGCAGACTATATAATTGATTAATAAAACTGTTATTTATCCCAAATAGGGTACGAACTTTTGCAAACACGTTACTAATACATTACGTTTAGTAATACATTATTGGCTAACGATTGAAGGCTGTTAAAGGATCTAGTAAAGAATCATTAGTCATGGACTTTAGAAAATGACGAAAAGATATTATATCTTAAATATGAACATATTATTAATATATTCAACGAAAAATATCCTGCATCGCTTATGGGAAGCAGTAGTTAGATTTTTATAAAAGTACTGTCCACACTTGGACATCAGTCAATTATACATATAGGGGAAAATTATAACAAGATTTTCTTGTGGTCAAACAATGGATTATATGTACTTACTTAGACTACATTATCCTAACAACTAGTCAATTCACTCATAAGAGCACGTCAAGATAAAATTGACTATCACCTCACATTCTAATACATCTACTACGCCTCGAAGTTATTGAACCCACGCTCGCCACACTCTGCACTGGATTTCGAGGAATTTTTCGAACCACTCCAGTTTTGGTTCTGACGAAAGGAACAACTCTTCTCACCTGTGCAGGAATTATTAGAGCCCTCTGTACAATCGTTCTCGGCTCATCCACAGCTTCCCCTAGAAAACGTTCATTCATTATCCGCATTGCACGTTGCTTATGATGCCTAGCGGTTTGTCTTAGGATCTTGTCTGCCCTACAGACATTTAACCATTTCCGTGACACTTGAGCAGCGCAAAGCAGAGACTTAGGCTCCAACTTGCGTAGAATCAGCTAGGATACCTCCGGCGGGAGTTCATAAATGAAATCCACCTTGGCAGGTTCCAGTAGTCCTAGCGCACGGAGGAAAGACCTGAAGAACTCCATGTTGCCGCTGCAGCGTCAGGATCTCGAATGATCTACTGTTCCAAATTTTGGGTTTATATACCCTTGGTTACGGTTGATCGCCTGTTCCGGTTCAGTGACCCGACCAATCAGGATCGAGCTCGAATGAATTTATGTTTGTCATTGTTATGTTACCTTGGTGTTGAGTGCACGCATCAGCAAATAAATCGTTGAATTTGTTTGCCGTATATCAAATTCTACGGAAATGTTTCTGTTTGGCATACCTTATGAAAATGTTTCATTTTGGAATACGCCATGAAATATGTAGATAACATAAATTTACATCTTAAGATGTTTTCTCTCAATGACATAGGGAGTGGTATAGGTATGATGTTTAACCCACCGTCGGACGGAGCGGTTCTAGGAGATACATCAATCACTATTTTGAGCAGTGTGATACATCCTTAAGCGGAGCGAACCCCTGGCCACTAGTAGCTTAATGTAAATGCTGTAATGTTGATTAGTTTTACATATCAGAGACTCATTGTATTAACCCTCACACGCTCCTCAAGAATATTTTCCTCAATCCGTGAGTGGTTCGGAAGTCGGTCCGGATTGAGATCAGCTTGAGCCCTACGCTAGATTTCTAAAAACCGCGCGGAAATTGCGTAACAGCAACGGAGGAAATTAAGGGGCTGCCACACCGGTTAGGGAAACTAAATTCCTCAATTTCGAACAAATTTCGGATCTTATGGTTAGGACAGAGACGGAACGAAGCTAGCAGCCACTAGTGCGATAAAGATGGTACATTAGGTAGAAGTCCAGACTTTGTAAACTCAAACGTCGAAAAAAACTTCTTTTTTATATTGATGTTCCCTGACACTCCCCGCGGAGAGGGGAAATTAGTTTAGATTGCCCCGAGGCCGACAAAACCCCCCGACCCGCTAGGTCATGCCGGGAGTTTTGAGGGAATCAGAGTCAATCTCAGTTCTGAACTAAAAAGAGAGGAAATTCTGGTGGAGGACAGGCGCAAAGTTTAGTACTTTGTTCCTACCACCCCCGAGTGGGGTGTCATTTGAAAGAGCTCGGGAAAAGGTATTGAGCCTCATAGGCTAGGAGCGCCTCCGAGGTCATCCGATGGGCGTATAGCGTTTCTCGTAAATTAGAAAAGTTCTGTATGTATTTGGAGTCGCGAGGGTATTAGGATCTCGATCCCGAGGTCAGAGTGGAGGTGCCGTTGACTTTAAAAATTCTGACAAAACCAAAGGTCTTGGAGACCTTTTTCAGATTTTCAAGGTCAAGATCAAGGTCAAAGGTGCAGGCGGGATCCGGAACCTCCCCCGAAGGTCGCCATATAAATTTGCGGTGTCGAGCGACAAAAAGTAGTGAAAAATGGCATAGAATAGGTTAATTTAGCAATTAAGGATTTAGGTTTTAGGCTGCGTGCGGATAGGAATAGTGTTAAACGGTTAGATTTAAGAGTGCGGTTTCAATGTTTCATATAGTTCGGATTGACATCTGTAAGGAAAAAATAAAATCCAGGTTAGGTTAATTTTTATTAAAATTGATTATAAAAAAAAGGGACCACAATTACGATTATGAAATTTCGCGCGCGCCGAAGAACTGTGTTTACGGAACCTTTAAATGTACACAAAATAAATGACCCCCGCCGATTATGAATACGAAATTTCGAAATAAAAATTTTTCTGTAAATGATACGCGTTACACTTGTGTTATATGATTACCAAATATTGCAAAAAATCGGATGTCACGATAAAATTTTGGTAACAAAGGCGATCTAGATTGGGCGCCGAAAAAAGAAGGTTCGAGAAGAAGTATCAAAAGCTCTCATGATTTATGTAAACATGTTTCAACGAATTGCAGCAATTTATTATCTTATTTGTAATGAAAGATTATTTGATGTTATAGGATCGGATATTTCCAAGATCCCTGTTTCTGATCACAGACACTCTGTTAAACTGAAGCACTTCAATTTAACATGCACTATTTCATATATTGGATGATTGCAAAAGCTCATACTCAATTTACCTCGTGAACTTGTCTGAAACTAAACGTGCAACTTCTACGGAAAAGGAAATCACAGGTTGTAAAATGTTCGGAGACAATTATAGAAAACAGAGTTGCAGACTATATAATTGATTAATAAAACTGTTATTTATCCCAAATAGGGTACGAACTTTTGCAAACACGTTACTAATACATTACGTTTAGTAATACATTATTGGCTAACGATTGAAGGCTGTTAAAGGATCTAGTAAAGAATCATTAGTCATGGACTTTAGAAAATGACGAAAAGATATTATATCTTAAATATGAACATATTATTAATATATTCAACGAAAAATATCCTGCATCGCTTATGGGAAGCAGTAGTAAGATTTTTAAAAAAATACTGTCCACACTTGGACATCAGTCAATTATACATATAGGGGAAAATTATAACAAGATTTTCTTGTGGTCAAACAATGGATTATATGTACTTACTTAGACTACATTATCCTAACAACTAGTCAATTCGCTCATAAGAGCACGTCAAGATAAAATTGACTAACATCTCACATTCTAATACATCTACTACGCCTCGAAGTTGTTTAACCCACGCTCGCCACACTCTGCACTGGATTTCGGGGAATTTTTCGAACCACTCCAGTTTTGGTTCTGACGAAAGGAACAACTCTTCTTACCTGTGCAGGAATTATTAGATCCCTCTGTACAATCGTTCTCGGCTGATCCACAGCTTCCCCTAGAAAACGTTCATTCATTATCCGCATTGCACGTTGCTTATGATGCCTAGCGGTTTGTCTTAGGATCTTGTCTGCCCTACAGACATTTAACCATTTCCGTGACACTTGAGCAGCGCAAAGCAGAGACTTAGGCTCCAACTTGCGTAGAATCAGCTGGGATACCTCCGGCGGGAGTTCATAAATGAAATCCACCTTGGCAGGTTCCAGTAGTCCTAGCGCACGGAGGAAAGACCTGAAGAACTCCATGTTGCCGCTGCAGCGTCAGGATCTCGAATGATCTACTGTTCCAAATTTTGGGTTTATATACCCTTGGTTACGGTTGATCGCCTGTTCCGGTTCAGTGACCCGACCAATCAGGATCGAGCTCGAATGAATTTATGTTTGTCATTGTTATGTTACCTTGGTGTTGAGTGCACGCATCAGCAAATAAATCGTTGAATTTGTTTGCCGTATATCAAATTCTACGGAAATGTTTCTGTTTGGCATACCTTATGAAAATGTTTCATTTTGGAATACGCCATGAAATATGTAGATAACATAAATTTACATCTTAAGATGTTTTCTCTCAATGACATAGGGAGTGGTATAGGTATGATGTTTAACCCACCGTCGGACGGAGCGGTTCTAAGAGATACATCAATCACTATTTTGAGCAGTGTGATACATCCTTAAGCGGCGCGAACCCCTGGCCACTAGTAGCTTAATGTAAATGCTGTAATGTTGATTAGTTTTACATATCAGAGACTCATTGTATTAACCCTCACACGCTCCTCAAGAATATTTTCCTCAATCCGTGAGTGGTTCGGAAGTCGGTCCGGATTGAGATCAGCTTGAGCCCTACGCTAGATTTCTAAAAACCGCGCGGAAATTGCGTAACAGCAACGGAGGAAATTAAGGGGCTGCCACACCGGTTAGGGAAACTAAATTCCTCAATTTCGAACAAATTTCGGATCTTATGGTTAGGACAGAGACGGAACGAAGCTAGCAGCCACTAGTGCGATAAAGATGGTACATTAGGTAGAAGTCCAGACTTTGTAAACTCAAACGTCGAAAAAAACTTCTTTTTTATATTGATGTTCCCTGACACTCCCCGCGGAGAGGGGAAATTAGTTTAGATTGCCCCGAGGCCGACAAAACCCCCCGACCCGCTAGGTCATGCCGGGAGTTTTGAGGGAATCAGAGTCAATCTCAGTTCTGAACTAAAAAGAGAGGAAATTCTGGTGGAGGACAGGCGCAAAGTTTAGTACTTTGTTCCTACCACCCCCGAGTGGGGTGTCATTTGAAAGAGCTCGGGAAAAGGTATTGAGCCTCATAGGCTAGGAGCGCCTCCGAGGTCATCCGATGGGCGTATAGCGTTTCTCGTAAATTAGAAAAGTTCTGTATGTATTTGGAGTCGCGAGGGTATTAGGATCTCGATCCCGAGGTCAGAGTGGAGGTGCCGTTGACTTTAAAAATTCTGACAAAACCAAAGGTCTTGGAGACCTTTTTCAGATTTTCAAGGTCAAGATCAAGGTCAAAGGTGCAGGCGGGATCAGGAACCTCCCCCGAAGGTCGCCATATAAATTTGCGGTGTCGAGCGACAAAAAGTAGTGAAAAATGGCATAGAATAGGTTAATTTAGCAATTAAGGATTTAGGTTTTAGGCTGCGTGCGGATAGGAATAGTGTTAAACGGTTAGATTTAAGAGTGCGGTTTCAATGTTTCATATAGTTCGGATTGACATCTGTAAGGAAAAAATAAAATCCAGGTTAGGTTAATTTTTATTAAAATTGATTATAAAAAAAAGGGACCACAATTACGATTATGAAATTTCGCGCGCGCCGAAGAACTGTGTTTACGGAACCTTTAAATGTACACAAAATAAATGACCCCCGCCGATTATGAATACGAAATTTCGAAAAAAAAATTTTTCTGTAAATGATACGCGTTACACTTGTGTTATATGATTACCAAATATTGCAAAAAATCGGATGTCACGATAAAATTTTGGTAACAAAGGCGATCTAGATTGGGCGCCGAAAAAAGAAGGTTCGAGAAGAAGTATCAAAAGCTCTCATGATTTATTTAAACATGTTTCAACGAATTGCAGCAATTTATTATGTTATTTGTAATGAAAGATTATTTGATGTTATAGGATCGGATATTTCCAAGATCCCTGTTTCTGATCACCGACACTCTGTTAAACTGAAGCACTTCAATTTAACATGCACTATTTCATATATTGGATGATTGCAAAAGCTCATACTCAATTTACCTCGTGAACTTGTCTGAAACTAAACGTGCAACTTCTACGGAAAAGGAAATCACAGGTTGTAAAATGTTCGGAGACAATTATAGAAAACAGAGTTGCAGACTATATAATTGATTAATAAAACTGTTATTTATCCCAAATAGGGTACGAACTTTTGCAAACACGTTACTAATACATTACGTTTAGTAATACATTATTGGCTAACGATTGAAGGCTGTTAAAGGATCTAGTAAAGAATCATTAGTCATGGACTTTAGAAAATGACGAAAAGATATTATATCTTAAATATGAACATATTATTAATATATTCAACGAAAAATATCCTGCATCGCTTATGGGAAGCAGTAGTTAGATTTTTATAAAAGTACTGTCCACACTTGGACATCAGTCAATTATACATATAGGGGAAAATTATAACAAGATTTTCTTGTGGTCAAACAATGGATTATATGTACTTACTTAGACTACATTATCCTAACAACTAGTCAATTCACTCATAAGAGCACGTCAAGATAAAATTGACTATCACCTCACATTCTAATACATCTACTACGCCTCGAAGTTATTGAACCCACGCTCGCCACACTCTGCACTGGATTTCGAGGAATTTTTCGAACCACTCCAGTTTTGGTTCTGACGAAAGGAACAACTCTTCTCACCTGTGCAGGAATTATTAGAGCCCTCTGTACAATCGTTCTCGGCTCATCCACAGCTTCCCCTAGAAAACGTTCATTCATTATCCGCATTGCACGTTGCTTATGATGCCTAGCGGTTTGTCTTAGGATCTTGTCTGCCCTACAGACATTTAACCATTTCCGTGACACTTGAGCAGCGCAAAGCAGAGACTTAGGCTCCAACTTGCGTAGAATCAGCTAGGATACCTCCGGCGGGAGTTCATAAATGAAATCCACCTTGGCAGGTTCCAGTAGTCCTAGCGCACGGAGGAAAGACCTGAAGAACTCCATGTTGCCGCTGCAGCGTCAGGATCTCGAATGATCTACTGTTCCAAATTTTGGGTTTATATACCCTTGGTTACGGTTGATCGCCTGTTCCGGTTCAGTGACCCGACCAATCAGGATCGAGCTCGAATGAATTTATGTTTGTCATTGTTATGTTACCTTGGTGTTGAGTGCACGCATCAGCAAATAAATCGTTGAATTTGTTTGCCGTATATCAAATTCTACGGAAATGTTTCTGTTTGGCATACCTTATGAAAATGTTTCATTTTGGAATACGCCATGAAATATGTAGATAACATAAATTTACATCTTAAGATGTTTTCTCTCAATGACATAGGGAGTGGTATAGGTATGATGTTTAACCCACCGTCGGACGGAGCGGTTCTAGGAGATACATCAATCACTATTTTGAGCAGTGTGATACATCCTTAAGCGGCGCGAACCCCTGGCCACTAGTAGCTTAATGTAAATGCTGTAATGTTGATTAGTTTTACATATCAGAGACTCATTGTATTAACCCTCACACGCTCCTCAAGAATATTTTCCTCAATCCGTGAGTGGTTCGGAAGTCGGTCCGGATTGAGATCAGCTTGAGCCCTACGCTAGATTTCTAAAAACCGCGCGGAAATTGCGTAACAGCAACGGAGGAAATTAAGGGGCTGCCACACCGGTTAGGGAAACTAAATTCCTCCATTTCGAACAAATTTCGGATCTTATGGTTAGGACAGTGACGGAACGAGCTAGCAGCCACTAGTGCGATAAAGATGGTACATTAGGTAGAAGTCCAGACTTTGTAAACTCAAACGTCGAAAAAAACTTCTTTTTTATATTGATGTTCCCTGACACTCCCCGCGGAGAGGGGAAATTAGTTTAGATTGCCCCGAGGCCGACAAAACCCCCCGACCCGCTAGGTCATACCGGGAGTTTTGAGGGAATCAGAGTCAATCTCAGTTCTGAACTAAAAAGAGAGGAAATTCTGGTGGAGGACAGGCGCAAAGTTTAGTACTTTGTTCCTACCACCCCCGAGTAGGGTGTCATTTGAAAGAGCTCGGGAAAAGGTATTGAGCCTCATAGGCTAGGAGCGCCTCCGAGGTCATCCGAAGGGCGTATAGCGTTTCTCGTAAATTAGAAAAGTTCTGTATGTATTTGGAGTCGCGAGGGTATTAGGATCTCGATCCCGAGGTCAGAGTGGAGGTGCCTTTGACTTTGAAAATTCTGACAAAGCCAAAGATCTTGGATACCTTTTTCAGATTTTCAAGGTCAAGGTCAAGGTCAAAGGTGCAGGCGGGACCAGGAACCTCCCCCGAAGGTCGCCATATAAATTTGCGGTGTCGAGCGACAAAAAGTAGTGAAAAATGGCATAGAATAGGTTAATTTAGCAATTAAGGATTTAGGTTTTAGGCTGCGTGCGGATAGGAATAGTGTTAAACGGTTAGATTTAAGAGTGCGGTTTCAATGTTTCATATAGTTCGGATTGACATCTGTAAGGAAAAAATAAAATCCAGGTTAGGTTAATTTTTATTAAAATTGATTATAAAAAAAAGGGACCACAATTACGATTATGAAATTTCGTGCGCGCCGAAGAACTGTGTTTACGGAACCTTTAAATGTACACAAAATAAATGACCCCCGCCGATTATGAATACGAAATTTCGAAAAAAAAAATTTTCTGTAAATGATACGGGTTACACTTGTGTTATATGATTACCAAATATTGCAAAAAATCGGTTGTCACGATAAAATTTTGGTAACAAAGGCGATCTAGATTGGGCGCCGAAAAAAGAAGGTTCGAGAAGAAGTATCAAAAGCTCTCATGATTTATGTAAACATGTTTCAACGAATTGCAGCAATTTATTATCTTATTTGTAATGAAAGATTATTTGATGTTATAGGATCGGATATTTCCAAGATCCCTGTTTCTGATCACAGACACTCTGTTAAACTGAAGCACTTCAATTTAACATGCACTATTTCATATATTGGATGATTGCAAAAGCTCATACTCCATTTACCTCGTGCACTTGTCTGAAACTAAACGTGCAACTTCTACGGAAAAAGGAAATCACACGTTGTAAAATGTTCGGAGACAATTATAGAAAACAGAGTTACAGACTATACAGGGTGTCCCAAAATTCGTGAAAATCCCGAAAGGGGGTGGTTCCTGAGACCATTCTAAGAGACATTTTCCTTTGCACCAATGTCAACTGCGGCTTTGTTTAGGAGTTATTAACGAAAAACACGGACCAATCAGAGCGCGCCCTGGCCCGGCGCGCCACGCCGCGCCGGCAAGCGAGTGTCGGTGGTACGCCGTGACATCGCAACGAACAAGGGTTTCTCGATAATGTGAATCCTCTCCGATTTCGATGAGCTTTGGATACGTTGTCCAGACCATGATTCTGAACAACATTTCTCTTTAGACTTTTTGGCGATCGGCTTTAGTTTACGAGATAATCGTAAAAAAAGAGAAGAAGCAGAAACTGATTGAATTAAAAACTCACGTATTCAGCCGTAAATCCATTTGCTGCTTCGAAATGTGTGTCACTGGGTCACTCGGTGACGAACTGCACAGATGTCTTCAGGTACACGGCAGTACCGAAAGACAAGGGACGTACGGCCAGGTCGACGAACTGCACAGCCGGTGGTAGAAGGCCTAAGGGATGCGCGGTCAAGTCGACGATCCAGAATTTAACTTTCACTTTCGAATCGATAAATAATTCGTATGTTTATTTTACACAGATGCCTTGAAATTTTTCCACACTCACAATCACTGTTCACATTTGTCAACACATAGTTATGCACTAATAATAATTGCCATATCCCTTGTACTGCTGCACAAATCACAACAATCAGATAATGCAATCACTAGACTGCGGATTTCATGCATTTGTAGCAAACATGAGTAGGTGCATTTTAATACAGTAGAGAGATTAAAATAATTTCAAAACACCAATGTATTATTTTCAAATTCTTAAAATGATCACAGTAAGAATCAAATATCTGTCTGGCTCCTGTCCCTTGTAATAGCGGCAGCCAACATTCATTTTGCATAAAGATTCGCAGTCTAGTGATTAGTTTAAATATCACAGTCAAAAAAACAGCTAATACATAGCAACCGTTAGCTTTGAATTGACAAGTCTTTGGAGATGTTCTCTCTACCGCGGCTCGAACGACACTGATTTTCCGCAAGATTTTTCTAAAGAATTTAGGAAGGGCATTTAGAGTGTCGAAATTCGAAATGCACGCTGTAGCACGAGAACGACGGGACGGTTGGACGAAAAACAGGATACGAGAAGGACCGCTTTAAGACTTATGGCAATCACATGTTTAGGTTTTCCTGTAGATTGGTACGCAGAGTCGATGGGTAACCGTTCGAAAACGTCGTCTGTCCTTCTTTTAGAAAGTTTCTTAAGGAAGGTATAGGACAATAGGGATGCTACGCTGACCTGACATTTTTACCCCTTGCTGGGTAAAAGGACGGATGACGTTTTCGAACAGTTACCCATCGACTCTACGTACCAACCTGCAGGAAAAACTAAACATGTGTTTGCCACAAAGCTTACAGCGGTCCTTCTCGCATTCTGTTTTTCGTCTAACCGTCCCGTCGTTCTCGTGCTACAGAGTGCATTTCGAATTACGACACTCTAAATGCCCTTCCTAAATTCTTTAGAAAAATCTTGAGGAAAATCAGTGTCGTTTGAGCCGCGGTAGAGAGAACATCTCCAAAGACTTGTCAATTCAAAACTAACGGTTGCTATTAGCTGTTTTTTTGACTGTGATATTTAAACTAATCACTAGACTGCGAATCTTTATGCAAAATGAATGTTGGCTGCCGCTATTACAAGGGACAGGAGCCAGACAGATATTTGATTCTTACTGTGATCATTTTAAGAATTTGAAAATAATACATTGGTGTTTTGAAATTATTTTAATCTCTCTACTGTATTAAAATGCACCTACTCATGTTTGCTACAAATGCATGAAATCCGCAGTCTAGTGATTGCATTACCTGATTGTTGTGATTTGTGCAGCAGTACAAGGGATATGGCAATTATTATTAGTGCATAACTATGTGTTGACAAATGTGAACAGTGATTGTGAGTGTGGAAAAATTTCAAGGCATCTGTGTAAAATAAACATACGAATTATTTATCGATTCGAAAGTGAAAGTTAAATTCTGGATCGTCGACTTGACCGCGCATCCCTTAGGCCTTCTACCACCGGCTGTGCAGTTCGTCGACCTGGCCGTACGTCCCTTGGCTTTCGGTACTGCCGTGTACCTGAAGACATCTGTGCAGTTCGTCACCGAGTGACCCAGTGACACACATTTCGAAGCAGCAAATGGATTTACGGCTGAATACGTGAGTTTTTAATTCAATCAGTTTCTGCTTCTTCTCTTTTTTACGATTATCTCGTAAACTAAAGCCGATCGCCAAAATGTCTAAAGAGAAATGTTGTTCAGAATCATGGTCTGGACAACGTATCCAAAGCTCATCGAAATCGGAGAGGATTCACATTATCGAGAAACTCTTGTTCGTTGCGATGTCACGGCGTACCACCGACACTCGCTTGCCGGCGCGGCGTGGCGCGCCGGGCCAGGACGCGCTCTGATTGGTCCGTGTTTTTCGTTAATAACTCCTAAACAAAGCCGCAGTTGACATTGGTGCAAAGGAAAATGTCTCTTAGAATGGTCTCAGGGACCACCCCCTTTCGGGATTTTCACGAATTTTGGGACACCCTGTATAATTGATTAATAAAACTGTTATTTATCCCAAATAGGGTACGAACTTTTGCAAACACGTTACTAATACATTACGTTTAGTAATACATTATTGGCTAACGATTGAAGGCTGTTAAAGGATCTAGTAAAGAATCATTAGTCATGGACTTTAGAAAATGACGAAAAGATATTATATCTTAAATATGAACATATTATTAATATATTCAACGAAAAATATCCTGCATCGCTTATGGGAAGCAGTAGTAAGATTTTTAAAAAAATACTGTCCACACTTGGACATCAGTCAATTATACATATAGGGGAAAATTATAACAAGATTTTCTTGTGGTCAAACAATGGATTATATGTACTTACTTAGACTACATTATCCTAACAACTAGTCAATTCGCTCATAAGAGCACGTCAAGATAAAATTGACTAACATCTCACATTCTAATACATCTACTACGCCTCGAAGTTGTTTAACCCACGCTCGCCACACTCTGCACTGGATTTCGGGGAATTTTTCGAACCACTCCAGTTTTGGTTCTGACGAAAGGAACAACTCTTCTTACCTGTGCAGGAATTATTAGATCCCTCTGTACAATCCGTCTCGGCTGATCCACAGCTTCCCCTAGAAAACGTTCATTCATTATCCGCATTGCACGTTGCTTATGATGCCTAGCGGTTTGTCTTAGGATCTTGTCTGCCCTACAGACATTTAACCATTTCCGTGACACTTGAGCAGCGCAAAGCAGAGACTTAGGCTCCAACTTGCGTAGAATCAGCTGGGATACCTCCGGCGGGAGTTCATAAATGAAATCCACCTTGGCAGGTTCCAGTAGTCCTAGCGCACGGAGGTAAGACCTGAAGAACTCCATGTTGCCGCTGCAGCGTCAGGATCTCGAATGATCTACTGTTCCAAATTTTGGGTTTATATACCCTTGGTTACGGTTGATCGCCTGTTCCGGTTCAGTGACCCGACCAATCAGGATCGAGCTCGAATGAATTTATGTTTGTCATTGTTATGTTACCTTGGTGTTGAGTGCACGCATCAGCAAATAAATCGTTGAATTTGTTTGCCGTATATCAAATTCTACGGAAATGTTTCTGTTTGGCATACCTTATGAAAATGTTTCATTTTGGAATACGCCATGAAATATGTAGATAACATAAATTAACATCTTAAGATGTTTTCTCTCAATGACATAGGGAGTGGTATAGGTATGATGTTTAACCCACCGTCGGACGGAGCGGTTCTAGGAGATACATCAATCACTATTTTGTGCAGTGTGATACATCCTTAAGCGGCGCGAACCCCTGGCCACTAGTAGCTCAATGTAAATGCTGTAATGTTGATTAGTTTTACATATCAGAGACTGATTGTATTAACCCTCACACGCTCCTCAAGAATATTTTCCTCAATCCGTGAGTGGTTCGGAAGTCGGTCCGGATTGAGATCAGCTTGAGCCCTACGCTAGATTTCTAAAAACCGCGCGGAAATTGCGTAACAGCAACGGAGGAAATTAAGGGGCTGCCACACCGGTTAGAGAAACTAAATTCCTCAATTTCGAACAAATTTCGGGTCTTATGGTTAGGACAGAGATGGAACGAAGCTAGCAGCCACTAGTGCGATAAAGATGGTACATTAGGTAGAAGTCCAGACTTTGTAAACTCAAACGTCGAAAAAAACTTCTTTTTTATATTGATGTTCCCTGACACTCCCCGCGGAGAGGGGAAATTAGTTTAGATTGCCCCGAGGCCGACAAAACCCCCCGACCCGCTAGGTCATACCGGGAGTTTTGAGGGAATCAGAGTCAATCTCAGTTCTGAACTAAAAAGAGAGGAAATTCTGGTGGAGGACAGGCGCAAAGTTTAATACTTTGTTCCTACCTCCCCCGAGTAGGGTGTCATTTGAAAGAGCTCGGGAAAAGGTATTGAGCCTCATAGGCTAGGAGCGCCTCCGAGGTCATCCGAAGGGCGTATAGCGTTTCTCGTAAATTAGAAAAGTTCTGTATGTATTTGGAGTCGCGAGGGTATTAGGATCTCGATCCCGAGGTCAGAGTGGAGGTGCCTTTGACTTTGAAAATTCTGACAAAGCCAAAGATCTTGGATACCTTTTTCAGATTTTCAAGGTCAAGGTCAAGGTCAAAGGTGCAGGCGGGACCAGGAACCTCCCCCGAAGGTCGCCATATAAATTTGCGGTGTCGAGCGACAAAAAGTAGTGAAAAATGGCATAGAATAGGTTAATTTAGCAATTAAGGATTTAGGTTTTAGGCTGCGTGCGGATAGGAATAGTGTTAAACGGTTAGATTTAAGAGTGCGGTTTCAATGTTTCATATAGTTCGGATTGACATCTGTAAGGAAAAAATAAAATCCAGGTTAGGTTAATTTTTATTAAAATTGATTATAAAAAAAAGGGACCACAATTACGATTATGAAATTTCGCGCGCGCCGAAGAACTGTGTTTACGGAACCTTTAAATGTACACAAAATAAATGACCCCCGCCGATTATGAATACGAAATTTCGAAAAAAAAATTTTTCTGTAAATGATACGCGTTACACTTGTGTTATATGATTACCAAATATTGCAAAAAATCGGATGTCACGATAAAATTTTGGTAACAAAGGCGATCTAGATTGGGCGCCGAAAAAAGAAGGTTCGAGAAGAAGTATCAAAAGCTCTCATGATTTATTTAAACATGTTTCAACGAATTGCAGCAATTTATTATGTTATTTGTAATGGAAGATTATTTGATGTTATAGGATCGGATATTTCCAAGATCCCTGTTTCTGATCACCGACACTCTGTTAAACTGAAGCACTTCAATTTAACATGCACTATTTCATATATTGGATGATTGCAAAAGCTCATACTCAATTTACCTCGTGAACTTGTCTGAAACTAAACGTGCAACTTCTACGGAAAAGGAAATCACAGGTTGTAAAATGTTCGGAGACAATTATAGAAAACAGAGTTGCAGACTATATAATTGATTAATAAAACTGTTATTTATCCCAAATAGGGTACGAACTTTTGCAAACACGTTACTAATACATTACGTTTAGTAATACATTATTGGCTAACGATTGAAGGCTGTTAAAGGATCTAGTAAAGAATCATTAGTCATGGACTTTAGAAAATGACGAAAAGATATTATATCTTAAATATGAACTGTCACGTCGTTTCTCGTTTCTCACGAAACGATAGCGACACCGAGTATTTACAGGCGTTTCCGCCGGGCCACGTTCGGCCGCGCGAAACGTGGTCCACTCGGGACAAAAAATTGTACGCAGGCTCGTCGTCTCTCAAGATATCTTACGTGAAGCTCGGGCGCCAGGCACAGAAGGTGCCACGCGAAATCCGCTAATAATCACCGCGAGAGAGAGAGAGAGAGACCGACATACGAGCCTGCGACAATCGAAATTACGCGAAGATGTTCACGAATGGTCGCAGGATTCTACGCGGGTCGAACACGAGGCATTCCCCGCGGCGGGAAGGTTTCTCACGCAATAAACACTCTCGTACTATCTTGGTTAACACAATTTATTGTTTCGGTGTTATAATGACGCCGCCGGCAGCGACCGGCAGCGTTTTGAGGTTAACCGGCGCGTAACAGGTGTTCGGCAACGAGAGCTCGTTGTACGCGCGCTTCGACCTTTGCTGGTCCGTTTCTGTTCGCTACGAATCCGGCAGCAACGTGATTTTATTGTCGGCGCTCACGATTTTCGCGTTCTACGCCCGAATTCGGATGGAATACGCGTTATCATTAGCTTCTCGTCGGCGGAACAAGTCGCGGAAATACGACGAGAGCACGTGGCGGCGTCGCACCGTGGGACGACTCGAGGTTCGAATTTAAACGATCAAGATACGCGGATCCTCGAAAAGAAATGGCGCCTAGCACTCGAAAAACCTCCTTCACCTCGCATAGCGAGGTCAACTATACTCGGATCCTCGCTAACCGACCTCTGGCACTAGCACCCGCGAAATTCCTCGCGCTCTTGATCTCCGACGGATTCTCGCCGTTCGCGGATTACTTTGAACCCGTCTCGAACACCGGCAGCTACGAATTCCCGTCGGTGCTTCTACAACGCGATCGCGGACACGACACACTACCGAGCCAACGCGAGAAGAATCACTTTAACGAAAAGAGAACTGGCAAAAGCTTACCCAGGGTAACGGTAGATGTTCGCTTCCTCGTCCCTCGTTTCCGGCAGCTTTCCTTAGCACGATTTACAACGCTAATCGATTATACAATGGTTCAGATTCTACGCACGACTACTCTATATTCGAGCCAACGAAGAAGTGATCCTTCGCGGCGTCTCTCGGGAACGCGGAAGAGAAGCGTCCCCCCCTTGCCGCTCTAATCCCCCCGCACGCAGTTCGACCTATCGCGGATAGATTTTCGGACAGGGCCTAGCCCTGCGTGACGGTCCCTGGCGCTCGGCGATTCGGTGGCTCTCCGGCAGCGACGCGTGTGTATTGGCTGCTTCCCGCAGAGGTGATCGACGGGAGCCAATCCGGTAGCGATCCGGTAGCGATCCGGTATCTCTCCGGATGAGGCGACGGCAAGACAGCTGAGATTCCTTGCTTGGCATCGTCCGTCCTTGTCGGCGCCTCCAGGTTGATTCTCCTGTGCCACGTCGATTCCTCTTTCTTTGCGGTGTTGCAATTGTCGCCGGCGCCGGTCTCTGTGCCTTCCTCGGCGGGAGAGGTGCTTCGGGTCCCCCCTCGGGGCCCGACTACGGTCCTGCAGATACGCGTCACGCAATTGGCGCGACGCTCAAAAATATTAGAACTCGCCCATGGGTCTCGTTCGCACCCAGGGCGAGCGCTCGCCACGGCGCCTCTCGTGTATTAGGCTGCCAGAGGGTGACCCGGTCTTCCGATAAACGCATCGGGTGACGTTGGCAAAACTGTCACGTCACAACTCCTCCCCCCCCTGGGAGAGACCGGGTCATACCCGTGGGAAGCCTCCGCCAGATCTCTGGTAGGCTCGGTAGCGAACGCTCGACCTCGGTCGTTCCTCGGTATTTCGACAAACACAATACCCGTGCACCAGTACCCAGACGATAACAGAAACAAATACTTACGCTCACTTGTACAATGGTTCGGGCGAGATTTCTTACGCAACCGGCAGCTATCTGAAATTTTTGCTCGAACCGACAGTCACGCGCGACTCTATTCGAGGGAGGTGGTAGGAGTGGGATGAAGCGGTCTTCTCAATCGACTTGGTACCGGCAGCAGTCTTCTATTCGGTCGGTTGGATCGGCCTACCCTGGCCGGGTGACCGGCTCGTCACGGCGAGGTATCGGCCTTCTCGTCCGGGTCGACAGCGTCAGTTGGCCCGTCCTCCGCCAAGTCTTCGACTTGATCGTCGATGATACCAGTCAGGTCCGCAGCTTCTCCCCTATCCCTTTTTCCGCTGCTATTATTTCATTGGTAGGGAAGTATTTGGCGGTCTCCTTCCCTTCGGCCTCTTTTATCGCCTCCATTTCAGCCTCTGGTGGGATTGGTGGCTTCTTGGTGACCGCTGCGGCAGCAGTAAGGTGTGTCGCCAGGTCTGGGTGGCGATGGTATGCCGTTGACATCCCTGAACATGGGCCAGGTGCTCTCCGAGCTCCTTCCCGACCTCCTGTTAATCTTCGGAGGTGTTCACCTTGGCGAGACCTTTCCTTGCTCCGTCAGTGGATTTATCATCCCTTTGATTGGTAGGGCGAGTTCCTCAGTCCGGCAGCACGGCAGCGAAGTATCCGTAGGAAGAGGCCTGTAGGTGGTAGTCCTGGTCCCTCCTTTCGCGAATCGAAAGGTACGCTTTCAGATTGCCTGTGTGCGCCTTTCCGGAATCTCGACCCTCCTGCACGAACAGGTCATATGTCGATGATTCATCACCATGGTCGATGACTTCGTGGTGCCTTCCCCTGAGGCGACAAACTTTGACGCCAATGTTAGTCTGCCAAATGTTGTGCTACGGATGAGAGGACGTCCTGACGTTTTATCTTCCTCCTCCCCCTCGAATCAGGTCTAGGACCTCGCTCCGGAAATTTTTCCGCTGACGCTAATTCGAGATCTAATGGCGGCTCGCTGCTCGCCCGCGAGCATTTGCTTACCGCGGTTCTCGCCCGAGATTCAAAAATGCTGGGGGAAGTTCGCAATACCGAATGATGCGCCGTCTCGTAGGCGAATTTGAATTTTGACAAATTCACGCCCCATTCTCGGTGATCTAATACGCGTGCCGAGATCCGGTGTTCCTATTTCCAATTTTTATCGCAAAGTGGGCATGCTCGGCTGCTCGAACGATCGTCCCCGTGGCCAGGAGGGAATAGCAGGTTTTCCCTGTATTTTCTATCGATACGACTCTGTCGCCACCCGATCTATTACATCGCGACTATCCAATGTGATCGACAAACCTGGGTCTACCAGGACGCGAACCGACAGCTCTCCAACCAATACTTCGACGGTTAATAGAGGCGGTCTCTTTTTATTTCCGAAAGTAATTACTCGGGCCGATACTAATTCCGGCAAAGTGTCTCTGGCCCACTCGAGTGACTCCTCCCCCCGTTTCCCGACGATCTTTCGCACCTCCGGCAGTTCTGAAGGGTTATGCCCGGCGCCCCACACCCGTAACAATGTACTCGCGGACTTTCCCAGCAATTCCGCGACCTCTGTCCGATTTTCGACAGTTCCAACACTTGAACGACGAACCCCCGGCCGCGCGTTGTTTGTCGCGCGTCGGTTTAGTTCGCCAATCGGTGTTTGCGGTTTCTTTCGGTTTACCAGGTGGGGACTTATACGATCGATCCTTCGTCTCGGCCCGGTACCCCGATTCCCTTCGCCCGGCAGCTGAAAAAAATTTTTCGCGCACGGTGCTAAAGAGTCCCGTTTGCCCGTCCCGAAACGGTGTTCTCCATGTGCGGGGGTGGGGGGTTGGTCACTCGTTTCGCCACTTCCGGCAGCTATCGCGTTCGCGTATTCTACCTGCACGGTCCTCCCTCTCCCCGGTTGTTTGTGAGAGGTATGGCGATTGGGGTCATACGCGAATGTCGGATGAGCCACCTCCGACGGCTTCAGATTACGTTTCAATTTTTCTACGTTGGATTCGCGTTCGGCCTCTATTAACGCCTTTTCTAATTGGTTGAATCTGGTGATCTTGGCTAACGAAATCGCGTTTCTAATGAGCGGCTTCGCTCCCCAGTATGTCCGATTCACCTTCTTATCCTCCGGCCCAGGCGGCACGCATCGGTCGAACATTCCTCCCATACTGTTTATGTTGCCGGTTGTAATCGGGTGAGATACTCCCTTTTCAACGGTCTCGCTTCACTACAGGCGAACAAAAGGACCCTGATCTCGACTGCGTCTCGCTAACAACTCGCGCTTACGAAAAAAAAAATCTCGAATCTTCAAGTAATCTACCAGGTGGCCTAAACGATTACTTTTCCCGGCAGCGTGAATTTATTCTTTAGCCAAATCCCCGCTTCCCCAGCAATTCTTACAAGAGCCATACAGTTTTAACCCGCAATTGTCTATCGCAAAACAAAATTGATGATCGTTCCACGATCTCGCTAATGAACGCTCCTGCCCGGCAGTTTCCCAAACCGGCAGCAAGATATCGTTCCGCAAATAATTTTATCACCCTCAGGTGATCGCCAAGGGCCGCTCCTTCCGGCAGCTATTAGCCCGTATCGCAAAAGAATTTTAATTTTGTGAGCGTAGTGTTACGTCCCGGGTCGGATATGATCCGACGAAACGACGCCCAGACGGGGCGGGGACGTAACCGACCAATTTATTTAAGACGATCTTAGATCCACGTGGCGCGTAACGTCCACGTCTGATCAGGGACCCGATACCGGCGTTCGTCGTTGTTGAAAAGGGGCGAAGAGGGAAATGAATGTAAGCGGGACGGACGTCGTCCGGCGGGGATGTCGCGACGGAGCGACGAACTGCGCGATGACGGTGACAGCTCCCTGCGATCAGAGTGTCACTATGTGGGCGTGTGTGTTACTCGTCCGAACGCGTGGGTTGTTCGATTCGTGACAGGATTCTCGACCGAAGGGAAATTAGTGTTCTCTCGGTACCGAGCACCCTCTGGGCTCAGACGTACACGATTGATACACCAATTTTAGGGGTTATGGGAACGAATGTGAAGAATGTGAGGGATGTGAGGAATCGATCGGCGGACCGATTGGGATTGGACAACCCGGAGACCCACACGCACACACGCACACACTCGCGATCACTCCACTCGGTCACTGATCGACGAAACTTTAATAATACCACCTTAGGGTGAGTATTCTGCGGACGACGTAACGTTCGTAACGCGGGTCCTCGATACTGATTTCCTCTAGTGGAGGGAGACTCGGAAGGAATCGGATCGGTATCAACCTCCACGGGAGAGGAGGCGCGGAATCTGGCCGTCCGACGGTCGTTTCTTCGCGGCGCGGAGGCGTTTCAGCGCGGTCAGCGGTTCCTTCTTCGCGTCGCGGAGGTATCGCGATCTCTCGACGGTCCACTATTTTCACCCGACGGAGAAAAGGGACGTCGCGAATGATCCTGGGCCGTTTGGCGATTCCCAAGTACGGGTTATAAGCGGTGCCTCTTCCTTCGGCGCGTAGCTGTCGCACCAATTTACCGATTTGGTAGCTTCTACCGGCGCGACGGGGCATGGGAGATAGCGAGGAGCAAGGTGTTGCTGAATTAAAGCTGCGAAGTAATAGGTTTAAACAAGCAAAGTATAATGAACCAGAATAGATACAAAGTAATGATTTGCGAGCAGAACTCGTGCAACAAAATAGCGCAGAAATGGCAATTGTAATAAGAATTATAAAGCGAGCGAGCTCGTGTGAACAAAGTAGCGCAGAAATAGCAATTGTGATAAGAATTATAAAGCGAGCGAGCTCGTGTGAACAAAATAGCGCAGAAATAGCAATTGTGATAAGAATTATAAAGCGAGCGAGCTCGTATGAACAAAATAGCACAGAAATAGCAATTGTAATATGAATTATAATGCGAGCAAGCTCGTTCAAACAAAAATAGCGCCAAATTAACAAAAATAGCAATTGCAATACGAATAGTAATGCGAGCAAGCTCGTATAAGCCAAATAACACAAAATTAACAATTGAAATGTGAATAATAAAGCGAGCAAAATCGCATAAACAAGATAGCACGAAAATAGTAATTATAAATTTGAAATGATAATGCGAGTAAGCTCGTACAACAAAATAACGGTGACGGTTTACGAGTAACCTCGTACGACCAATAAACCGGAATAATATCTGTAAATACGTAATAATAATCTACGAGCAGACTCGAATAACAATTTAGAACCAAATGATATATAAAGAAATAGTGTAAATGGTAAGGAGCAATACGACCTGAATATCGTGAACGATCTGAAATAGAGTCCGAAAACGCGAGAAAAGACTGAGTCGAACTGAATTCGATTGAAGACGCGAGAGAACTGAATTAGTAGAATTCCGAAACTGGAAGAGAGTGAACCAGAAGAGAGTCTGAACTGGAAGCGGGTCTGAACTAGAAGAGAATTTGAACTAGAAGAGAGCTTGAACTAGAAGAGGGGGGATTCGCGCGATTTCGTCTTATTTATAATGAGAGCGCGGACCATAGGGATTCGGTGAACCGTGAAGTCCTTTGTCTAGATCGTACGAGGTACGGACGAATATGTTGTCGTCGATGTATACTTTTCGCTGTTTGAACGAGGCGACGGTTTAGATGTACGTACACCTGTACTCGCGGTTGCCATGCTGGCGTCCGCTTGTACCGGTGACTATTGCGTCTTTTCCGATTCCCTATGTTCACGCTCACGGGGATATGTATATATATGTATATACGGCGAGAATTTGCTCGTATGAAGGAGGCCGACGCAAGACGTCGGTACGACGTTACAGTAGTATTATTCTAACGATGACAACAAAACGACACGTGACGTTACTCTCTACGACGGCACAGCTCCTTAACACGCCCCGTCCATCACCACAGTTTATATCGGGTCCCTCCGTACCAGAGGAACCACACACAAGAAAAAATATACACAGGATTCAGCAATAATTTGAAAATGTTCACATAATATGGGGTCTCCCCGGTGCTATTACTGGGGCTCGAACGCGTCTGAGCCGTAGAAATTAACGAGGAATAGAATAAAAAAAAATTTTATAGTTTACCCGATCACTAAGTAAATATTACAAAAAAATTAACTAAACTACACGGAATAAATTAGATATCACAACAAATAAAACAAAGAATATTTACAATTTATCATATTTACAATTTAAACACGAACGTACGAGAAAAAAATTACTGTAATAAATAGAGACAAGAACCAGAAGGAATAAATAACGAGAATAAATAGAGGAAAATAAATATCAAAATTGAATAAATAATCGACTGACCAATACACGAGTAGCACGGGGAAGACCGAATTAATCAAAATGTCAGATAATAAATGAAGGCAAGATTGTTCATTTCCACACCGAACATCATGGAATCTACTAGAACCCTCTCACCGAAGTCGCATGCCCAATCTCCTCTTACAGAGAACAGTTTACCCTTCTCCTTGAGCAGAATTGCGCATGAGACAACTGATCGCGTTTCTAGTTATTCTCAGCTCGATGTGCGTTCCACAGCAAAATTACACAGCAAAAGAAAATATTTCAAATATCACATAATAAATGAATTCAATTAAATAATCAGATGCAACAATACACAATCAAAACCGGCAGCTGTAGTTGAAATCAATTTCGGAAATTTACATCCGAAATTAAATTCAATCACCACCACAACAAATCAAATAAATTCCAGTGAGGACAAGGTAACATAAGAAATGTGCTCGCTTCGTTGGCTCTGCGAAGGTCGTAAACGTTTCACGGTCGGAACGGGTATTTGTCTTTCGACGCCTGTACGGCCTCGCTCGCGTACCGACTTTGTTCGTTCGACGAGAAGCAAATTGAAAAAGTCGAATATTACGTGAGAGCCCCGCGTCGTTCCGCGTATCTCTTTTCGAAACAGCCCTTTTACAAGTCGCTCTTTCAGCGAGAGGTCCCTGTTTGGGCGCCAAATTTGTCACGTCGTTTCTCGTTTCTCACGAAACGATAGCGACACCGAGTATTTACAGGCGTTTCCGCCGGGCCACGTTCGGCCGCGCGAAACGTGGTCCACTCGGGACAAAAAATTGTACGCAGGCTCGTCGTCTCTCAAGATATCTTACGTGAAGCTCGGGCGCCAGGCACAGAAGGTGCCACGCGAAATCCGCTAATAATCACCGCGAGAGAGAGAGAGACCGACATACGAGCCTGCGACAATCGAAATTACGCGAAGATGTTCACGAATGGTCGCAGGATTCTACGCGGGTCGAACACGAGGCATTCCCCGCGGCGGGAAGGTTTCTCACGCAATAAACACTCTCGTACTATCTTGGTTAACACAATTTATTGTTTCGGTGTTATAATGACGCCGCCGGCAGCGACCGGCAGCGTTTTGAGGTTAACCGGCGCGTAACAGGTGTTCGGCAACGAGAGCTCGTTGTACGCGCGCTTCGACCTTTGCTGGTCCGTTTCTGTTCGCTACGAATCCGGCAGCAACGTGATTTTATTGTCGGCGCTCACGATTTTCGCGTTCTACGCCCGAATTCGGATGGAATACGCGTTATCATTAGCTTCTCGTCGGCGGAACAAGTCGCGGAAATACGACGAGAGCACGTGGCGGCGTCGCACCGTGGGACGACTCGAGGTTCGAATTTAAACGATCAAGATACGCGGATCCTCGAAAAGAAATGGCGCCTAGCACTCGAAAAACCTCCTTCACCTCGCATAGCGAGGTCAACTATACTCGGATCCTCGCTAACCGACCTCTGGCACTAGCACCCGCGAAATTCCTCGCGCTCTTGATCTCCGACGGATTCTCGCCGTTCGCGGATTACTTTGAACCCGTCTCGAACACCGGCAGCTACGAATTCCCGTCGGTGCTTCTACAACGCGATCGCGGACACGACACACTACCGAGCCAACGCGAGAAGAATCACTTTAACGAAAAGAGAACTGGCAAAAGCTTACCCAGGGTAACGGTAGATGTTCGCTTCCTCGTCCCTCGTTTCCGGCAGCTTTCCTTAGCACGATTTACAACGCTAATCGATTATACAATGGTTCAGATTCTACGCACGACTACTCTATATTCGAGCCAACGAAGAAGTGATCCTTCGCGGCGTCTCTCGGGAACGCGGAAGAGAAGCGTCCCCCCCTTGCCGCTCTAATCGGACAGGGCCTAGCCCTGCGTGACGGTCCCTGGCGCTCGGCGATTCGGTGGCTCTCCGGCAGCGACGCGTGTGTATTGGCTGCTTCCCGCAGAGGTGATCGACGGGAGCCAATCCGGTAGCGATCCGGTAGCGATCCGGTATCTCTCCGGATGAGGCGACGGCAAGACAGCTGAGATTCCTTGCTTGGCATCGTCCGTCCTTGTCGGCGCCTCCAGGTTGATTCTCCTGTGCCACGTCGATTCCTCTTTCTTTGCGGTGTTGCAATTGTCGCCGGCGCCGGTCTCTGTGCCTTCCTCGGCGGGAGAGGTGCTTCGGGTCCCCCCTCGGGGCCCGACTACGGTCCTGCAGATACGCGTCACGCAATTGGCGCGACGCTCAAAAATATTAGAACTCGCCCATGGGTCTCGTTCGCACCCAGGGCGAGCGCTCGCCACGGCGCCTCTCGTGTATTAGGCTGCCAGAGGGTGACCCGGTCTTCCGATAAACGCATCGGGTGACGTTGGCAAAACTGCCACGTCACAGAACATATTATTAATATATTTAACGAAAAATATCCTGCATCGCTTATGGGAAGCAGTAGTTAGATTTTTATAAAAGTACTGTCCACACTTGGACATCAGTCAATTATACATATAGGGGAAAATTATAATAAGATTTTCTTGTGGTCAAACAATGGATTATATGTACTTACTTAGACTACATTATCCTAACAACTAGTCAATTCACTCATAAGAGCACGTCAAGATAAAATTGACTATCACCTCACATTCTAATACATCTACTACGCCTCGAAGTTATTGAACCCACGCTCGCCACACTCTGCACTGGATTTCGAGGAATTTTTCGAACCACTCCAGTTTTGGTTCTGACGAAAGGAACAACTCTTCTCACCTGTGCAGGAATTATTAGAGCCCTCTGTACAATCGTTCTCGGCTCATCCACAGCTTCCCCTAGAAAACGTTCATTCATTATCCGCATTGCACGTTGCTTATGATGCCTAGCGGTTTGTCTTAGGATCTTGTCTGCCCTACAGACATTTAACCATTTCCGTGACACTTGAGCAGCGCAAAGCAGAGACTTAGGCTCCAACTTGCGTAGAATCAGCTAGGATACCTCCGGCGGGAGTTCATAAATGAAATCCACCTTGGCAGGTTCCAGTAGTCCTAGCGCACGGAGGAAAGACCTGAAGAACTCCATGTTGCCGCTGCAGCGTCAGGATCTCGAATGATCTACTGTTCCAAATTTTGGGTTTATATACCCTTGGTTACGGTTGATCGCCTGTTCCGGTTCAGTGACCCGACCAATCAGGATCGAGCTCGAATGAATTTATGTTTGTCATTGTTATGTTACCTTGGTGTTGAGTGCACGCATCAGCAAATAAATCGTTGAATTTGTTTGCCGTATATCAAATTCTACGGAAATGTTTCTGTTTGGCATACCTTATGAAAATGTTTCATTTTGGAATACGCCATGAAATATGTAGATAACATAAATTTACATCTTAAGATGTTTTCTCTCAATGACATAGGGAGTGGTATAGGTATGATGTTTAACCCACCGTCGGACGGAGCGGTTCTAGGAGATACATCAATCACTATTTTGAGCAGTGTGATACATCCTTAAGCGGCGCGAACCCCTGGCCACTAGTAGCTTAATGTAAATGCTGTAATGTTGATTAGTTTTACATATCAGAGACTCATTGTATTAACCCTCACACGCTCCTCAAGAATATTTTCCTCAATCCGTGAGTGGTTCGGAAGTCGGTCCGGATTGAGATCAGCTTGAGCCCTACGCTAGATTTCTAAAAACCGCGCGGAAATTGCGTAACAGCAACGGAGGAAATTAAGGGGCTGCCACACCGGTTAGGGAAACTAAATTCCTCAATTTCGAACAAATTTCGGATCTTATGGTTAGGACAGAGACGGAACGAAGCTAGCAGCCACTAGTGCGATAAAGATGGTACATTAGGTAGAAGTCCAGACTTTGTAAACTCAAACGTCGAAAAAAACTTCTTTTTTATATTGATGTTCCCTGACACTCCCCGCGGAGAGGGGAAATTAGTTTAGATTGCCCCGAGGCCGACAAAACCCCCCGACCCGCTAGGTCATGCCGGGAGTTTTGAGGGAATCAGAGTCAATCTCAGTTCTGAACTAAAAAGAGAGGAAATTCTGGTGGAGGACAGGCGCAAAGTTTAGTACTTTGTTCCTACCACCCCCGAGTGGGGTGTCATTTGAAAGAGCTCGGGAAAAGGTATTGAGCCTCATAGGCTAGGAGCGCCTCCGAGGTCATCCGATGGGCGTATAGCGTTTCTCGTAAATTAGAAAAGTTCTGTATGTATTTGGAGTCGCGAGGGTATTAGGATCTCGATCCCGAGGTCAGAGTGGAGGTGCCGTTGACTTTAAAAATTCTGACAAAACCAAAGGTCTTGGAGACCTTTTTCAGATTTTCAAAGTCAAGGTCAAGGTCAAAGGTGCAGGCGGGATCAGGAACCTCCCCCGAAGGTCGCCATATAAATTTGCGGTGTCGAGCGACAAAAAGTAGTGAAAAATGGCATAGAATAGGTTAATTTAGCAATTAAGGATTTAGGTTTTAGGCTGCGTGCGGATAGGAATAGTGTTAAACGGTTAGATTTAAGAGTGCGGTTTCAATGTTTCATATAGTTCGGATTGACATCTGTAAGGAAAAAATAAAATCCAGGTTAGGTTAATTTTTATTAAAATTGATTATAAAAAAAAGGGACCACAATTACGATTATGAAATTTCGCGCGCGCCGAAGAACTGTGTTTACGGAACCTTTAAATGTACACAAAATAAATGACCCCCGCCGATTATGAATACGAAATTTCGAAAAAAAAATTTTTCTGTAAATGATACGCGTTACACTTGTGTTATATGATTGCCAAATATTGCAAAAAATCGGTTGTCACGATAAAATTTTGGTAACAAAGGCGATCTAGATTGGGCGCCGAAAAAAGAAGGTTCGAGAAGAAGTATCAAAAGCTCTCATGATTTATTTAAACATGTTTCAACGAATCGCAGCAATTTATTATGTTATTTGTAATGAAAGATTATTTGATGTTATAGGATCGGATATTTCCAAGATCCCTGTTTCTGATCACAGACACTCTGTTAAACTGAAGCACTTCAATTTAACATGCACTATTTCATATATTGGATGATTGCAAAAGCTCATACTCAATTTACCTCGTGAACTTGTCTGAAACTAAACGTGCAACTTCTACGGAAAAGGAAATCACAGGTTGTAAAATGTTCGGAGACAATTATAGAAAACAGAGTTGCAGACTATATAATTGATTAATAAAACTGTTATTTATCCCAAATAGGGTACGAACTTTTGCAAACACGTTACTAATACATTACGTTTAGTAATACATTATTGGCTAACGATTGAAGGCTGTTAAAGGATCTAGTAAAGAATCATTAGTCATGGACTTTAGAAAATGACGAAAAGATATTATATCTTAAATATGAACATATTATTAATATATTCAACGAAAAATATCCTGCATCGCTTATGGGAAGCAGTAGTTAGATTTTTATAAAAGTACTGTCCACACTTGGACATCAGTCAATTATACATATAGGGGAAAATTATAACAAGATTTTCTTGTGGTCAAACAATGGATTATATGTACTTACTTAGACTACATTATCCTAACAACTAGTCAATTCACTCATAAGAGCACGTCAAGATAAAATTGACTATCACCTCACATTCTAATACATCTACTACGCCTCGAAGTTATTGAACTCACGCTCGGCACACTCTGCACTGGATTTCGAGGAATTTTTCGAACCACTCCAGTTTTGGTTCTGACGAAAGGAACAACTCTTCTCACCTGTGCAGGAATTATTAGAGCCCTCTGTACAATCGTTCTCGGCTCATCCACAGGTTCCCCTAGAAAACGTTCATTCATTATCCGCATTGCACGCTGCTTATGATGCCTGGCCGTTTGTCTTAGGATCTTGTCTGCCCTACAGACATTTAACCATTTCCGTGACACTTGAGCAGCGCAAAGCAGAGACTTAGGCTCAAACTTGCGTAGTATCTGCTGGGATACCTCCGGCGGGAGTTCATAAATGAAATCCACCTTGGCAGGATCCAGTAGTCCTAGCGCACGGAGGAAAGACCTGAAGAACTCCATGTTGCCGCTACAGCGTCAGGATCTCGAATGATCTACTGTTCCAAATTTTGGGTTTATATACCCTTGGTTACGGTTGATCGCCTGTTCCGGTTCAGTGACCCGACCAATCAGGATCGAGCTCGAATGAATTTATGTTTGTCATTGTTATGTTACCTTGGTGTTGAGTGCACGCATCAGCAAATAAATCGTTGAATTTGTTTGCCGTATATCAAATTCTACGGAAATGTTTCTGTTTGGCATACCTTATGAAAATGTTTCATTTTGGAATACGCCATGAAATATGTAGATAACATAAATTTACATCTTAAGATGTTTTCTCTCAATGACATAGGGAGTGGTATAGGTATGATGTTTAACCCACCGTCGGACGGAGCGGTTCTAGGAGATACATCAATCACTATTTTGAGCAGTGTGATACATCCTTAAGCGGCGCGAACCCCTGGCCACTAGTAGCTTAATGTAAATGCTGTAATGTTGATTAGTTTTACATATCAGAGACTCATTGTATTAACCCTCACACGCTCCTTAAGAATATTTTCCTCAATCCGTGAGTGGTTCGGAAGTCGGTCCGGATTGAGATCAGCTTGAGCCCTACGCTAGATTTCTAAAAACCGCGCGGAAATTGCGTAACAGCAACGGAGGAAATTAAGGGGCTGCCACACCGGTTAGGGAAACTAAATTCCTCCATTTCGAACAAATTTCGGATCTTATGGTTAGGACAGTGACGGAACGAGCTAGCAGCCACTAGTGCGATAAAGATGGTACATTAGGTAGAAGTCCAGACTTTGTAAACTCAAACGTCGAAAAAAACTTCTTTTTTATATTGATGTTCCCTGACACTCCCCGCGGAGAGGGGAAATTAGTTTAGATTGCCCCGAGGCCGACAGAACCCCCCGACCCGCTAGGTCATACCGGGAGTTTTGAGGGAATCAGAGTCAATCTCAGTTCTGAACTAAAAAGAGAGGAAATTCTGGTGGAGGACAGGCGCAAAGTTTAGTACTTTGTTCCTACCACCCCCGAGTAGGGTGTCATTTGAAAGAGCTCGGGAAAAGGTATTGAGCCTCATAGGCTAGGAGCGCCTCCGAGGTCATCCGAAGGGCGTATAGCGTTTCTCGTAAATTAGAAAAGTTCTGTATGTATTTGGAGTCGCGAGGGTATTAGGATCTCGATCCCGAGGTCAGAGTGGAGGTGCCTTTGACTTTGAAAATTCTGACAAAGCCAAAGATCATGGATACCTTTTTCAGATTTTCAAGGTCAAGGTCAAGGTCAAAGGTGCAGGCGGGACCAGGAACCTCCCCCGAAGGTCGCCATATAAATTTGCGGTGTCGAGCGTCAAAAAGTAGTGAAAAATGGCATAGAATAGGTTAATTTAGCAATTAAGGATTTAGGTTTTAGGCTGCGTGCGGATAGGAATAGTGTTAAACGGTTAGATTTAAGAGTGCGGTTTCAATGTTTCATATAGTTCGGATTGACATCTGTAAGGAAAAAATAAAATCCAGGTTAGGTTAATTTTTATTAAAATTGATTATAAAAAAAAAAGGGACCACAATTACGATTATGAAATTTCGCGCGCGCCGAAGAACTGTGTTTACGGAACCTTTAAATGTACACAAAATAAATGACCCCCGCCGATTATGAATACGAAATTTCGAAAAAAAAATTTTTCTGTAAATGATACGGGTTACACTTGTGTTATATGATTACCAAATATTGCAAAAAATCGGTTGTCACGATAAAATTTTGGTAACAAAGGCGATCTAGATTGGGCGCCGAAAAAAGAAGGTTCGAGAAGAAGTATCAAAAGCTCTCATGATTTATGTAAACATGTTTCAACGAATTGCAGCAATTTATTATCTTATTTGTAATGAAAGATTATTTGATGTTATAGGATCGGATATTTCCAAGATCCCTGTTTCTGATCACAGACACTCTGTTAAACTGAAGCACTTCAATTTAACATGCACTATTTCATATATTGGATGATTGCAAAAGCTCATACTCCATTTACCTCGTGCACTTGTCTGAAACTAAACGTGCAACTTCTACGGAAAAAGGAAATCACACGTTGTAAAATGTTCGGAGACAATTATAGAAAACAGAGTTACAGACTATATAATTGATTAATAAAACTGTTATTTATCCCAAATAGGGTACGAACTTTTGCAAACACGTTACTAATACATTACGTTTAGTAATACATTATTGGCTAACGATTGAAGGCTGTTAAAGGATCTAGTAAAGAATCATTAGTCATGGACTTTAGAAAATGACGAAAAGATATTATATCTTAAATATGAACATATTATTAATATATTCAACGAAAAATATCCTGCATCGCTTATGGGAAGCAGTAGTAAGATTTTTAAAAAAATACTGTCCACACTTGGACATCAGTCAATTATACATATAGGGGAAAATTATAACAAGATTTTCTTGTGGTCAAACAATGGATTATATGTACTTACTTAGACTACATTATCCTAACAACTAGTCAATTCGCTCATAGGAGCACGTCAAGATAAAATTGACTAACATCTCACATTCTAATACATCTACTACGCCTCGAAGTTGTTTAACCCACGCTCGCCACACTCTGCACTGGATTTCGGGGAATTTTTCGAACCACTCCAGTTTTGGTTCTGACGAAAGGAACAACTCTTCTTACCTGTGCAGGAATTATTAGATCCCTCTGTACAATCGTTCTCGGCTGATCCACAGCTTCCCCTAGAAAACGTTCATTCATTATCCGCATTGCACGTTGCTTATGATGCCTAGCGGTTTGTCTTAGGATCTTGTCTGCCCTACAGACATTTAACCATTTCCGTGACACTTGAGCAGCGCAAAGCAGAGACTTAGGCTCCAACTTGCGTAGAATCAGCTGGGATACCTCCGGCGGGAGTTCATAAATGAAATCCACCTTGGCAGGTTCCAGTAGTCCTAGCGCACGGAGGAAAGACCTGAAGAACTCCATGTTGCCGCTGCAGCGTCAGGATCTCGAATGATCTACTGTTCCAAATTTTGGGTTTATATACCCTTGGTTACGGTTGATCGCCTGTTCCGGTTCAGTGACCCGACCAATCAGGATCGAGCTCGAATGAATTTATGTTTGTCATTGTTATGTTACCTTGGTGTTGAGTGCACGCATCAGCAAATAAATCGTTGAATTTGTTTGCCGTATATCAAACTCTACGGAAATGTTTCTGTTTGGCATACCTTATGAAAATGTTTCATTTTGGAATACGCCATGAAATATGTAGATAACATAAATTTACATCTTAAGATGTTTTCTCTCAATGACATAGGGAGTGGTATAGGTATGATGTTTAACCCACCGTCGGACGGAGCGGTTCTAGGAGATACATCAATCACTATTTTGTGCAGTGTGATACATCCTTAAGCGGCGCGAACCCCTGGCCACTAGTAGCTCAATGTAAATGCTGTAATGTTGATTACTTTTACATATCAGAGACTGATTGTATTAACCCTCACACGCTCCTCAAGAATATTTTCCTCAATCCGTGAGTGGTTCGGAAGTCGGTCCGGATTGAGATCAGCTTGAGCCCTACGCTAGATTTCTAAAAACCGCGCGGAAATTGCGTAACAGCAACGGAGGAAATTAAGGGGCTTCCACACCGGTTAGGGAAACTAAATTCCTCAATTTCGAACAAATTTCGGGTCTTATGGTTAGGACAGAGACGGAACGAAGCTAGCAGCCACTAGTGCGATAAAGATGGTACATTAGGTAGAAGTCCAGACTTTGTAAACTCAAACGTCGAAAAAAACTTCTTTTTTATATTGATGTTCCCTGACACTCCCAGCGGAGAGGGGAAATTAGTTTAGATTGCCCCGAGGCCGACAAAACCCCCCGACCCGCTAGGTCATACCGGGAGTTTTGAGGGAATCAGAGTCAATCTCAGTTCTGAACTAAAAAGAGAGGAAATTCTGGTGGAGGACAGGCGCAAAGTTTAATACTTTGTTCCTACCTCCCCCGAGTAGGGTGTCATTTGAAAGAGCTCGGGAAAAGGTATTGAGCCTCATAGGCTAGGAGCGCCTCCGAGGTCATCCGAAGGGCGTATAGCGTTTCTCGTAAATTAGAAAAGTTCTGTATGTATTTGGAGTCGCGAGGGTATTAGGATCTCGATCCCGAGGTCAGAGTGGAGGTGCCTTTGACTTTGAAAATTCTGACAAAGCCAAAGATCTTGGATACCTTTTTCAGATTTTCAAGGTCAAGGTCAAGGTCAAAGGTGCAGGCGGGATCAGGAACCTCCCCCGAAGGTCGCCATATAAATTTGCGGTGTCGAGCGACAAAAAGTAGTGAAAAATGGCATAGAATAGGTTAATTTAGCAATTAAGGATTTAGGTTTTAGGCTGCGTGCGGATAGGAATAGTGTTAAACGGTTAGATTTAAGAGTGCGGTTTCAATGTTTCATATAGTTCGGATTGACATCTGTAAGGAAAAAATAAAATCCAGGTTAGGTTAATTTTTATTAAAATTGATTATAAAAAAAAGGGACCACAATTACGATTATGAAATTTCGCGCGCGCCGAAGAACTGTGTTTACGGAACCTTTAAATGTACACAAAATAAATGACCCCCGCCGATTATGAATACGAAATTTCGAAAAAAAAATTTTTCTGTAAATGATACGCGTTACACTTGTGTTATATGATTACCAAATATTGCAAAAAATCGGTTGTCACGATAAAATTTTGGTAACAAAGGCGATCTAGATTGGGCGCCGAAAAAAGAAGGTTCGAGAAGAAGTATCAAAAGCTCTCATGATTTATTTAAACATGTTTCAACGAATTGCAGCAATTTATTATGTTATTTGTAATGAAAGATTATTTGATGTTATAGGATCGGATATTTCCAAGATCCCTGTTTCTGATCACAGACACTCTGTTAAACTGAAGCACTTCAATTTAACATGCACTATTTCATATATTGGATGATTGCAAAAGCTCATACTCAATTTACCTCGTGAACTTGTCTGAAACTAAACGTGCAACTTCTACGGAAAAGGAAATCACAGGTTGTAAAATGTTCGGAGACAATTATAGAAAACAGAGTTGCAGACTATATAATTGATTAATAAAACTGTTATTTATCCCAAATAGGGTACGAACTTTTGCAAACACGTTACTAATACATTACGTTTAGTAATACATTATTGGCTAACGATTGAAGGCTGTTAAAGGATCTAGTAAAGAATCATTAGTCATGGACTTTAGAAAATGACGAAAAGATATTATATCTTAAATATGAACATATTATTAATATATTCAACGAAAAATATCCTGCATCGCTTATGGGAAGCAGTAGTTAGATTTTTATAAAAGTACTGTCCACACTTGGACATCAGTCAATTATACATATAGGGGAAAATTATAACAAGATTTTCTTGTGGTCAAACAATGGATTATATGTACTTACTTAGACTACATTATCCTAACAACTAGTCAATTCGCTCATAAGAGCACGTCAAGATAAAATTGACTAACATCTCACATTCTAATACATCTACTACGCCTCGAAGTTGTTTAACCCACGCTCGCCACACTCTGCACTGGATTTCGGGGAATTTTTCGAACCACTCCAGTTTTGGTTCTGACGAAAGGAACAACTCTTCTCACCTGTGCAGGAATTATTAGAGCCCTCTGTACAATCGTTCTCGGCTCATCCACAGCTTCCCCTAGAAAACGTTCATTCATTATCCGCATTGCACGTTGCTTATGATGCCTAGCGGTTTGTCTTAGGATCTTGTCTGCCCTACAGACATTTAACCATTTCCGTGACACTTGAGCAGCGCAAAGCAGAGACTTAGGCTCCACCTTGCGTAGAATCAGCTAGGATACCTCCGGCGGGAGTTCATAAATGAAATCCACCTTGGCAGGTTCCAGTAGTCCTAGCGCACGGAGGAAAGACCTGAAGAACTCCATGTTGCCGCTACAGCGTCAGGATCTCGAATGATCTACTGTTCCAAATTTTGGGTTTATATACCCTTGGTTACGGTTGATCGCCTGTTCCGGTTCAGTGACCCGACCAATCAGGATCGAGCTCGAATGAATTTATGTTTGTCATTGTTATGTTACCTTGGTGTTGAGTGCACGCATCAGCAAATAAATCGTTGAATTTGTTTGCCGTATATCAAATTCTACGGAAATGTTTCTGTTTGGCATACCTTATGAAAATGTTTCATTTTGGAATACGCCATGAAATATGTAGATAACATAAATTTACATCTTAAGATGTTTTCTCTCAATGACATAGGGAGTGGTATAGGTATGATGTTTAACCCACCGTCGGACGGAGCGGTTCTAGGAGATACATCAATCACTATTTTGAGCAGTGTGATACATCCTTAAGCGGCGCGAACCCCTGGCCACTAGTAGCTTAATGTAAATGCTGTAATGTTGATTAGTTTTACATATCAGAGACTCATTGTATTAACCCTCACACGCTCCTCAAGAATATTTTCCTCAATCCGTGAGTGGTTCGGAAGTCGGTCCGGATTGAGATCAGCTTGAGCCCAACGCTAGATTTCTAAAAACCGCGCGGAAATTGCGTAACAGCAACGGAGGAAATTAAGGGGCTGCCACACCGGTTAGGGAAACTAAATTCCTCAATTTCGAACAAATTTCGGGTCTTATGGTTAGGACAGAGACGGAACGAAGCTAGCAGCCACTAGTGCGATAAAGATGGTACATTAGATAGAAGTCCAGACTTTGTAAACTCAAACGTCGAAAAAAACTTCTTTTTTATGTTGACGTTCCCTGACACTCCCCGCGGAGAGGGGAAATTAGTTTAGATTGCCCCGAGGCCGACAAAACCCCCCGACCCGCTAGGTCATGCCGGGAGTTTTGAGGGAATCAGAGTCAATCTCAGTTCTGAACTAAAAAGAGAGGAAATTCTGGTGGAGGACAGGCGCAAAGTTTAGTACTTTGTTCCTACCACCCCCGAGTGGGGTGTCATTTGAAAGAGCTCGGGAAAAGGTATTGAGCCTCATAGGCTAGGAGCGCCTCCGAGGTCATCCGATGGGCGTATAGCGTTTCTCGTAAATTAGAAAAGTTCTGTATGTATTTGGAGTCGCGAGGGTATTAGGATCTCGATCCCGAGGTCAGAGTGGAGGTGCCGTTGACTTTAAAAATTCTGACAAAACCAAAGGTCTTGGAGACCTTTTTCAGATTTTCAAGGTCAAGGTCAAGGTCAAAGGTGCAGGCGGGATCAGGAACCTCCCCCGAAGGTCGCCATATGAATTTGCGGTGTCGAGCGACAAAAAGTAGTGAAAAATGGCATAGAATAGGTTAATTTAGCAATTAAGGATTTAGGTTTTAGGCTGCGTGCGGATAGGAATAGTGTTAAACGGTTAGATTTAAGAGTGCGGTTTCAATGTTTCATATAGTTCGGATTGACATCTGTAAGGAAAAAATAAAATCCAGGTTAGGTTAATTTTTATTAAAATTGATTATAAAAAAAAGGGACCACAATTACGATTATGAAATTTCGCGCGCGCCGAAGAACTGTGTTTACGGAACCTTTAAATGTACACAAAATAAATGACCCCCGCCGATTATGAATACGAAATTTCGAAAAAAAAATTTTTCTGTAAATGATACGCGTTACACTTGTGTTATATGATTACCAAATATTGCAAAAAATCGGTTGTCACGATAAAATTTTGGTAACAAAGGCGATCTAGATTGGGCGCCGAAAAAAGAAGGTTCGAGAAGAAGTATCAAAAGCTCTCATGATTTATTTAAACATGTTTCAACGAATTGCAGCAATTTATTATGTTATTTGTAATGAAAGATTATTTGATGTTATAGGATCGGATATTTCCAAGATCCCTGTTTCTGATCACAGACACTCTGTTAAACTGAAGCACTTCAATTTAACATGCACTATTTCATATATTGGATGATTGCAAAAGCTCATACTCAATTTACCTCGTGAACTTGTCTGAAACTAAACGTGCAACTTCTACGGAAAAGGAAATCACAGGTTGTAAAATGTTCGGAGACAATTATAGAAAACAGAGTTGCAGACTATATAATTGATTAATAAAACTGTTATTTATCCCAAATAGGGTACGAACTTTTGCAAACACGTTACTAATACATTACGTTTAGTAATACATTATTGGCTAACGATTGAAGGCTGTTAAAGGATCTAGTAAAGAATCATTAGTCATGGACTTTAGAAAATGACGAAAAGATATTATATCTTAAATATGAACATATTATTAATATATTCAACGAAAAATATCCTGCATCGCTTATGGGAAGCAGTAGTTAGATTTTTATAAAAGTACTGTCCACACTTGGACATCAGTCAATTATACATATAGGGGAAATTATAACAAGATTTTCTTGTGGTCAAACAATGGATTATATGTACTTACTTAGACTACATTATCCTAACAACTAGTCAATTCACTCATAAGAGCACGTCAAGATAAAATTGACTATCACCTCACATTCTAATACATCTACTACGCCTCGAAGTTATTGAACCCACGCTCGCCACACTCTGCACTGGATTTCGAGGAATTTTTCGAACCACTCCAGTTTTGGTTCTGACGAAAGGAACAACTCTTCTCACCTGTGCAGGAATTATTAGAGCCCTCTGTACAATCGTTCTCGGCTCATCCACAGCTTCCCCTAGAAAACGTTCATTCATTATCCGCATTGCACGTTGCTTATGATGCCTAGCGGTTTGTCTTAGGATCTTGTCTGCCCTACAGACATTTAACCATTTCCGTGACACTTGAGCAGCGCAAAGCAGAGACTTAGGCTCCAACTTGCGTAGAATCAGCTAGGATACCTCCGGCGGGAGTTCATAAATGAAATCCACCTTGGCAGGTTCCAGTAGTCCTAGCGCACGGAGGAAAGACCTGAAGAACTCCATGTTGCCGCTACAGCGTCAGGATCTCGAATGATCTACTGTTCCAAATTTTGGGTTTATATACCCTTGGTTACGGTTGATCGCCTGTTCCGGTTCAGTGACCCGACCAATCAGGATCGAGCTCGAATGAATTTATGTTTGTCATTGTTATGTTACCTTGGTGTTGAGTGCACGCATCAGCAAATAAATCGTTGAATTTGTTTGCCGTATATCAAATTCTACGGAAATGTTTCTGTTTGGCATACCTTATGAAAATGTTTCATTTTGGAATACGCCATGAAATATGTAGATAACATAAATTTACATCTTAAGATGTTTTCTCTCAATGACATAGGGAGTGGTATAGGTATGATGTTTAACCCACCGTCGGACGGAGCGGTTCTAGGAGATACATCAATCACTATTTTGAGCAGTGTGATACATCCTTAAGCGGCGCGAACCCCTGGCCACTAGTAGCTTAATGTAAATGCTGTAATGTTGATTAGTTTTACATATCAGAGACTCATTGTATTAACCCTCACACGCTCCTCAAGAATATTTTCCTCAATCCGTGAGTGGTTCGGAAGTCGGTCCGGATTGAGATCAGCTTGAGCCCTACGCTAGATTTCTAAAAACCGCGCGGAAATTGCGTAACAGCAACGGAGGAAATTAAGGGGCTGCCACACCGGTTAGGGAAACTAAATTCCTCAATTTCGAACAAATTTCGGATCTTATGGTTAGGACAGAGACGGAACGAAGCTAGCAGCCACTAGTGCGATAAAGATGGTACATTAGGTAGAAGTCCAGACTTTGTAAACTCAAACGTCGAAAAAAACTTCTTTTTTATATTGATGTTCCCTGACACTCCCCGCGGAGAGGGGAAATTAGTTTAGATTGCCCCGAGGCCGACAAAACCCCCCGACCCGCTAGGTCATGCCGGGAGTTTTGAGGGAATCAGAGTCAATCTCAGTTCTGAACTAAAAAGAGAGGAAATTCTGGTGGAGGACAGGCGCAAAGTTTAATACTTTGTTCCTACCTCCCCCGAGTAGGGTGTCATTTGAAAGAGCTCGGGAAAAGGTATTGAGCCTCATAGGCTAGGAGCGCCTCCGAGGTCATCCGAAGGGCGTATAGCGTTTCTCGTAAATTAGAAAAGTTCTGTATGTATTTGGAGTCGCGAGGGTATTAGGATCTCGATCCCGAGGTCAGAGTGGAGGTGCCTTTGACTTTGAAAATTCTGACAAAGCCAAAGATCTTGGATACCTTTTTCAGATTTTCAAGGTCAAGGTCAAGGTCAAAGGTGCAGGCGGGATCAGGAACCTCCCCCGAAGGTCGCCATATAAATTTGCGGTGTCGAGCGACAAAAAGTAGTGAAAAATGGCATAGAATAGGTTAATTTAGCAATTAAGGATTTAGGTTTTAGGCTGCGTGCGGATAGGAATAGTGTTAAACGGTTAGATTTAAGAGTGCGGTTTCAATGTTTCATATAGTTCGGATTGACATCTGTAAGGAAAAAATAAAATCCAGGTTAGGTTAATTTTTATTAAAATTGATTATAAAAAAAAGGGACCACAATTACGATTATGAAATTTCGCGCGCGCCGAAGAACTGTGTTTACGGAACCTTTAAATGTACACAAAATAAATGACCCCCGCCGATTATGAATACGAAATTTCGAAAAAAAAATTTTTCTGTAAATGATACGCGTTACACTTGTGTTATATGATTACCAAATATTGCAAAAAATCGGTTGTCACGATAAAATTTTGGTAACAAAGGCGATCTAGATTGGGCGCCGAAAAAAGAAGGTTCGAGAAGAAGTATCAAAAGCTCTCATGATTTATTTAAACATGTTTCAACGAATTGCAGCAATTTATTATGTTATTTGTAATGAAAGATTATTTGATGTTATAGGATCGGATATTTCCAAGATCCCTGTTTCTGATCACAGACACTCTGTTAAACTGAAGCACTTCAATTTAACATGCACTATTTCATATATTGGATGATTGCAAAAGCTCATACTCAATTTACCTCGTGAACTTGTCTGAAACTAAACGTGCAACTTCTACGGAAAAGGAAATCACAGGTTGTAAAATGTTCGGAGACAATTATAGAAAACAGAGTTGCAGACTATATAATTGATTAATAAAACTGTTATTTATCCCAAATAGGGTACGAACTTTTGCAAACACGTTACTAATACATTACGTTTAGTAATACATTATTGGCTAACGATTGAAGGCTGTTAAAGGATCTAGTAAAGAATCATTAGTCATGGACTTTAGAAAATGACGAAAAGATATTATATCTTAAATATGAACATATTATTAATATATTCAACGAAAAATATCCTGCATCGCTTATGGGAAGCAGTAGTTAGATTTTTATAAAAGTACTGTCCACACTTGGACATCAGTCAATTATACATATAGGGGAAAATTATAACAAGATTTTCTTGTGGTCAAACAATGGATTATATGTACTTACTTAGACTACATTATCCTAACAACTAGTCAATTCGCTCATAAGAGCACGTCAAGATAAAATTGACTAACATCTCACATTCTAATACATCTACTACGCCTCGAAGTTGTTTAACCCACGCTCGCCACACTCTGCACTGGATTTCGGGGAATTTTTCGAACCACTCCAGTTTTGGTTCTGACGAAAGGAACAACTCTTCTCACCTGTGCAGGAATTATTAGAGCCCTCTGTACAATCGTTCTCGGCTCATCCACAGCTTCCCCTAGAAAACGTTCATTCATTATCCGCATTGCACGTTGCTTATGATGCCTAGCGGTTTGTCTTAGGATCTTGTCTGCCCTACAGACATTTAACCATTTCCGTGACACTTGAGCAGCGCAAAGCAGAGACTTAGGCTCCACCTTGCGTAGAATCAGCTAGGATACCTCCGGCGGGAGTTCATAAATGAAATCCACCTTGGCAGGTTCCAGTAGTCCTAGCGCACGGAGGAAAGACCTGAAGAACTCCATGTTGCCGCTACAGCGTCAGGATCTCGAATGATTTACTGTTCCAAATTTTGGGTTTATATACCCTTGGTTACGGTTGATCGCCTGTTCCGGTTCAGTGACCCGACCAATCAGGATCGAGCTCGAATGAATTTATGTTTGTCATTGTTATGTTACCTTGGTGTTGAGTGCACGCATCAGCAAATAAATCGTTGAATTTGTTTGCCGTATATCAAATTCTACGGAAATGTTTCTGTTTGGCATACCTTATGAAAATGTTTCATTTTGGAATACGCCATGAAATATGTAGACAACATAAATTTACATCTTAAGATGTTTTCTCTCAATGACATAGGGAGTGGTATAGGTATGATGTTTAACCCACCGTCGGACGGAGCGGTTCTAGGAGATACATCAATCACTATTTTGAGCAGTGTGATACATCCTTAAGCGGCGCGAACCCCTGGCCACTAGTAGCTTAATGTAAATGCTGTAATGTTGATTAGTTTTACATATCAGAGACTCATTGTATTAACCCTCACACGCTCCTCAAGAATATTTTCCTCAATCCGTGAGTGGTTCGGAAGTCGGTCCGGATTGAGATCAGCTTGAGCCCAACGCTAGATTTCTAAAAACCGCGCGGAAATTGCGTAACAGCAACGGAGGAAATTAAGGGGCTGCCACACCGGTTAGGGAAACTAAATTCCTCAATTTCGAACAAATTTCGGGTCTTATGGTTAGGACAGAGACGGAACGAAGCTAGCAGCCACTAGTGCGATAAAGATGGTACATTAGATAGAAGTCCAGACTTTGTAAACTCAAACGTCGAAAAAAACTTCTTTTTTATGTTGACGTTCCCTGACACTCCCCGCGGAGAGGGGAAATTAGTTTAGATTGTCCCGAGGTCGACAAAACTCCCCGACCCGCTAGGTCATACCGGGAGTTTTGAGGGAATCAGAGTCAATCTCAGTTCTGAACTAAAAAGAGAGGAAATTCTGGTGGAGGACAGGCGCAAAGTTTAATACTTTGTTCCTACCTCCCCCGAGTAGGGTGTCATTTGAAAGAGCTCGGGAAAAGGTATTGAGCCTCATAGGCTAGGTGCGCCTCCGAGGTCATCCGAAGGGCGTATAGCGTTTCTCGTAAATTAGAAAAGTTCTGTATGTATTTGGAGTCGCGAGGGCATTAGGATCTCGATCCCGAGGTCAGAGTGGAGGTGCCTTTGACTTTGAAAATTCTGACAAAGCCAAAGATCTTGGATACCTTTTTCAGATTTTCAAGGTCAAGGTCAAGGTCAAAGGTGCAGGCGGGACCAGGAACCTCCCGCGAAGGTCGCCATATAAATTTGCGGTGTCGAGCGACAAAAAGTAGTGAAAAATGGCATAGAATAGGTTGTCACGTTAACCTTTTTCCGACGAGCGGTTTGACTCGCGGATGCCGGTTACCTTCGGGCCTTGCAGGCGCGGAGACCAGGCCACGTGCAAGCCGAGTGCACGTGGTCCGCCCGAGACAATACGAGACTCAAAGATTCGACGAATTCCTTACGAAAATCTACAAGTTCGGGCGCCAGGCACCGCGAGGATGCCACACGAAACGGGGAACAGGACTCGAGCTCGGAGGTGCCGAGGTCGCGAGCCGAATCTTCGAGATACGCGGATCGAAACGGCGTCGCGACTGGGCCAGATGGTTCGAACACGGGATGACTAGGACAGCCCTCTCGGCAGGACGGATCTCACAGGGAATCGAATAATTCGACTACGATGTGGTCTCGAGCTATTTATTGCAGCATTCGGTAGATTACAAAATCAGCGGCCACGTGGCCGCGACCCGAGAGCCCGCGCTCTTCATACAAGATAGCGAAAAGATGGTCGCTCGCCGCGCGGTTGCCCTACCGATTTCGCTGGCGACGATATCGCTGACAATTACCATCCTTTCGTTCACCGCGAACTTCGGAAACGCGAAGCGCAGATGACCGGCGAGCTGCGAGACCGCCGCGATGACTTCCGCACGTGATTCGCCCCGACGCGTACGTTATCGATTGCGCGATCGAACGCCGACGGAAAGCATACGCGCTTCGACAGGAGACACAGGATTCGAGAAACGCGAAGATACCGAATTGAATTACTCTCACGAACGCGACTCCTCGTAAGACACTCTTTCGCACGCAAGTTACAGAGGAAAACTCTCCCGAAATATTCCCGAAAAACCTCAAAGCATTCCGAGAGGAATGCGAGCGAATTATCGAGGACCGAACGGGAAGCGTTCGTCCTCGCACGACGAAGGTCGAGCCGGCGCGCAACGAAAATACCGAATGGATCACAAGTGCGACTTAGCGTCTGTCGTGCTGTTTGTCGTTCCTATTCAATGGCACGGCTCCCGATAGAGCGTGCAGCAAGCCTGGACTCGGGTGGACGTAGTCCTTCGCTTACGAAACTCCTCACGGGACACCCTACTTTCTCGCGGCGCAACGATTATTCCGATCTCACGATTACAGAAGGCGGGTACGTGTCGTTCGAACGATAGCCAGCGCGACAGTGATCCATCGATTTTCGGCCGCCTAGCGGATCGAACACGGTTCCCCCCACTCGACTGCTTTCCCGAATCGCCTATGGCGTGTTTCCACGGCGTGAACTCTATGGCACAGGAGCGTACCCTCTTCGCGCCCTAGGGCCCCGGGCAATCACGAAATTGGTCAAGGAGCGTATCGCTCACTTGACCAGCGGAGGGGCTTCCTCTTCTTGCCTACGAGGGCACCGACCCCGGGGCAGCTCTCCCTTGATGGGGCGAGACGACGTCAGGGTTTTCCGTCGGTCCGTATTCGGACAAGGTGTTCGAAAGCTGCTGTCCTGGCGTCGCCTCCGGTTTGCTTGCCGAGTGTCCTCGCATCAAGCTCTATTTTCCCGAAATCGGCCATTCGCTTTTCCGTCGGGCGCTTCCTGGCTGCGGGGCGTCTGTTATTTCCCCGTGACAATTCGGAAGGTCGGTGGTTCCTTCGGCGCGTTCCTTATACGGCCCTGAAACTTGCCGTTCTCGGCACGCGCGACAGGTGTCATTAGGAGGTCCTCGATAATATCGGGATCTCTTAGAGGGGCGCTCTCGAATCCTGTCTCGGTACGTGTCCCGTTAGAGGGCGGTCCGGTCCTTTACCGTTCTCGAACCTACGCGGAGTCACCGGAGAAGGGACGTCGCAAACGTTGCAAACGTTGCAACGTCACAAGGTTAATTTAGCAATTAAGGATTTAGGTTTTAGGATGCGTGCGGATAGGAATAGTGTTAAACGGTTAGATTTAAGAGTGCGGTTTCAATGTTTCATATAGTTTGGATTGACACCTGTAAGGAAAAAATAAAATCCAGGTTAGGTTAATTTTTATTACAATTGATTATAAAAAAAAGCGACCACAATTACAATTATGAAATTTCGCGCGCGCGAAAGAACTGTGTTTACGGAACCTTTAAATGTACACAAAATAAATAAGCCCCGCCGATTATGAATACGAAATTTCGAAAAAAAAATTTTTCTGTAAATGATACGCGTTACACTTGTGTGATGTGATTACGAAATATTGCAAAAAATCGATTGTCACGATAAAATTTTGGTAACTGTTACGAGCCAGGGCCGCGAGCAGCACGACTGGCCGGCGAAGGGTTATTACCCTAGGAATATGATATAAATTTGTTAGTTAAGGAACGCGAACGAACCCAATGCGAAATTAGGTAGCCGCTAGGATTATTGACAGCGAGGACGAACCTAACGCGAAGTCAGGGAGCCTCTAGGAATGGAGTCAAACGCAGACGAAGCCGATGCAAAACCGGGGAGCTGCTAGGAGGTTGTATAATAGCACAGACGAACCTGATGCGAAATCAGGGAGCTGTTAGGATTCGGACGAACCCAATGCAAAACTGGGGAGCCACTAGGTTGGATAAATCTCTGTTCGGACAATTGGAATGTCGCAAAAGAACCTGATGGTTAATCAGGGAATTGCTAGGATAATTAGTAAGCCTCGTAACTTGTATAATTTAATTGATTCAATCCGAGCGGTAAGATTGTATCATGTGGGGACGTTCAATTACTAGGTTAGGATATTGGACGATAATTATGGGTTTAATGAATTTGAGTTAATTATCAAAGAAGACAAATATATTCTTACTATAGAGTTTCGTTCTACAAGTGTATTTGTGTCGCGAATGAACTGAATTTAGAATAGTAAAGAAATTGAAAGGTGATATTACCTAAGCTAAGACGCACGGTGTTGACGCACTGGCAATGCGGGGGACTCGGAGCAACCTTGTCACTGCCTAACAGATTTTAGACCGAACTCGCGGAATCTGTACGGTTAAACTTTGATTCAAAAGGAACGAACGTCTGATCTCACTGGTAGTTGACTTCCGAGATGCAGCACGACGCGACACTATTCGTGATTACGACAGTACTAGCCCCCGAGAGTAGAAATGTAAGGGCTTATATAGCCCTGCAATGACGGGTGGTACTTGTTAGTACCCTTCAAGTGAACATTCGTATTTTGTCAACGACCAGTTGGTCGTGCGTACGTTTGGGCCCTAAACTAACCTAAACAATTATGTAGATTTATCTAGGGTAGCTCTGTTCGTTTATCTAGGACGGTTCCTGCCAGAGATGATATTGAACGCCTGTTCGTCATCCGTAACATCTCCCCACCAAGAAGAAACATCGCGGTTCCCGTGATGCTTTCTCATCAGGAAGGAAACGTCCTAGATACAATAGACTTTAAGAAAAAAAAAGAAAAAAGTGGAGAGAAATAAAAAAAAAATAAAATGAAGAGAAAAAAATTTTTAACGAGTGTAGTGTAGGTGTAAGTGTACTTATTGCTAGGTGGTGCTCAGGTAGAGACTGCTGTCGGTGGAGGTAGTCCTGCTCCTTAGAAGATCGTCATGCATGGTTTCCATTTGCTGCTATATTACGGATTCGGACTATATTTGTTATTAGCTCCGATAAATAGTCTCCATATGTCTTCAAAATTGTACCGGTTGGAAATGAGGTTGGCTCTCGAGCCTGTTTACCAAAAATTAATTCATATGGTGTGAAGTTGGTAGCTTCATGAACAGACGTATTATAAGAGAACATTGCAAACGGAATTAATAAATCCCAATCCTCGTAGTTCTCCATATAGTGTTTGAGGTATTCTGTAAGAACAATATGGCTTCGCTCCAATGATCCATTAGTTTGTGGTCGGTATCCGGAGGTGGTGATTTGTTTAATCTTGAATATTTCTGACAGATTTGTCATAAGAGTTCCAACGGTGTGTCAGTGATCAACATAGGTTGACGAGTTTTCGTTCTGACTAATTTTTGCTCCTGACAACTTTTGCATTTTCGGATGTAATCCTGAATTTCGTTGCGCATGTGTGGCCAATGAAATCTTGATCGAATGCGATTGTAGGTTTTTGTAACTTCTTTATGCCCTCCTATTAGGCTATCATGTGCTTCATGGATGATTTCCTGCCTGTCTTCTACGGAAGGTGTAGTAATAACACAGTTACATATTGTAATTTGATAAGTTGAATCTGTAAAGACTTCTTTTAATGCTTTGAAAAGTTCATCAGGCGATGATTTATGATGATCTCCGGTGGCGGATATTCTATTTTGTTCTAAAGCAGATTGAAGAGTTTTCAATCCATTAATTATATCCAATCCTTTTGGTTTATCATAGAAGTTATCGGAAATTACAATGCTGAAGGTTTTAAATAACCCATTGTTTGAAATTATGACCTGTCCCTTTTTCGGTCGTGCAGCTAAAAGTTCTTGCTTATTTATCAATCCTGTGTCCAGTAACAGTTTTCCTACGGGGGTTATTAGGTTGCGATCAGCTGATATGAAATGTACATAATGATCTTCCTTTGCGGTAAGGGTGTTTGAAGAAATGCTAATCCTCTGTTTCGGTTCCGGCGGCGCTTCCAGGTCAGTTTCGGTAGAAGAACCATCGGTATCGGCGTCAAAGAATGGGTAAGGGTCGGCTGTGCGATCAGGCAGTTGCCGCGCCCTTGCTTCGCGTATTATATTGTTTGGAAATCGAATTACGTTGGGTTGCAAAATTCCACCTAATTCAGGAAATGGTACCTGCGGTATGTTGGGTACATCCTCCTGTAAATTGTTCCTATTCTCTATAACGGTGTTTTCCAGTGGCTCCTCAAACGAAATTAAATCACCAGATAAGCTCGTATTCTTATCCGTAGAAAAAATTTCTGTGGAGTTTGCTGCGGGCAAAAAATGGTGTGCGTTGTCCTGATCTTCGTCTGGCATCACTATCTCTTTAGATAAACTCGGAAGAGTTCTATTTATGTTAATAATTGGTGAGTGTTGAACCTTCCCCAGGGCGAGTTGTTCCGTCTCATCTGAACTGCTGCTTGTTTGTTGATATTTTGGCCGTTTTTCTCGGTCTCGATGTAGTTGTCTGACGCGTTGTCCTATTGAAACAGCGTCGACAGCTGTTTTCGGTATTTGGATTTTAAAATCGGGGTCTTTGACTTCCCTCGGGATGAGTGGTAAACAGGTGGAAGTAGGATTACGTGATAATGCATCAGCATTCTTATTTGTTTTTCCAGATTTATGGACGACCTGATAATCATATTCTAATAGTCGGAGCTTCCATTTCATGAGTCTTGATGTCGGATCTTTCACAGAATGTAGCCAAACTAATGGTCGATGATGTGTAACCAATGTGAATTTTGTTCCGTACACATATGGTCGGAAATATATGACGGCGTATACCATTGCTAAACATTCTTTTTCCGTGGCTGAATAATTTCTCTCTGCTTTGTTGAGGCTGCGCGATGCATAAGCGATCGGCAGATCATTTCCTATTTCGCCTTGACTAAGCACGGCTCCAACGGCATATTCGGAGGCGTCTGTTGTAATGACGAATGGTTTGCTGAAATCTGGATATTGTAAAATAGGCTCTCGACAGAGTTCTTCACGTAACTGCTTGAAACTGTTTTCCTGTTCTTCAGTCCATTTGAATTTTCTGCCCTTTCCTAGAAGGTCAATTAAAGATTTTGCTTTTGTAGTGAAATCTGGTACGAATCTTCGGTAATATCCTACTAAACCCAAAAACTGTTGTATATTTTTCTGTGAGGTAGGCGTTGGGAAATCCTTGACAGCCTTTAATTTTCGGGGATCAGGTTTTACTCCCTGTCTTGAAATAATATGTCCAAGGTATGCAACTTCTTTTCGTAAGAATTCACATTTATTGGTTTGAAGAGTTAAACCATGTTCTCGCAAACGGTTTAATAATTTCCTGACTTTAATGTTGTGTTCGTGTAATGACGCAGCGTAAACCACGATATCATCCAGGTAAATGAAAACGTCCGTTCCCTGGAGTCCAGTTAATACCTGATCCATGAGGCGTTGAAAAGTAGGTGGTGCATTTTTCAAACCAAACGGCATTCGTGAAAATTCATAATGTCCATTAGGGGTGGTGAAAGCTGTCTTCTGTCTGTCTTTCGGATCCATTTCTATTTGGTGAAACTCACTGGCAAGATCGAAAACGGAGAAGTATTTGGCTCCTCCGAGACGATCCAATGTTTCCGTAATTTGAGGCAGTGGATATTTATCGGAAATGGTCTTCTCGTTAAGCGCACGAAAATCTATTACCATGCGCCAACGTTTGTTTCCTTGCGCATCTGGTTTTTTGGGTACAATCCACAAAGGTGAATTGTACGGAGATTTCGACGGAGTAATAATACCATCGGATAATAAGCCACTGATTTGCTTTTTTATTTCCTCTTGGTGTACAAGAGGGTAGCGATACTGTCTCGTGTTAATCGGAATCTCATCAGTTGTATGTAAGGAGTGCTTGAAATCAGATGCCTTCCCTAATTTATCTCCGGGGAGATAAAATCGATCGGGAAATTCCTTTATCAATGCGGTGATGCTACACCGTTCTTCTTTGTTCAGGTGACTCAAATTTAGAGTTTCGGAGATTCCCTGTATCCTATCTTCTCTAGTTTTGAAATTACAATGTTGACGTACCTCTGAATAAATATCTTCATCTGATGTGCTCAAAATGTCGTAAGGTTCCACGATTTGTGGCTCTATTTCTACGTCTATGGCTTCCTCGCTAGTGTTGGTTGCCATAACATGACATTTTCCTCCGTTGTTCAGGACGGCGGCTTCTCCTATGTAGAGTTGTTTGTGTGTTTTTATGCGTGGTAAATAGCCTTCTTTTATCCTTGGATTAGCTATTCTTATGGCAATCTGTTGAGATGTTCGGGCATCGATGCGATGTTTGGTCCGTACATCTGAGTCCTGCTGGTAATTTGAAAATCGAATAGGCCTGATGGGCTTATTTTTTAATACCAGTGTCCCATGGTAATAAGAAATTTCTGCTTCTTCCTGTTTTAAAAATGGGCTTCCTATAAGTCCATCTGCTTCTATTGCAAGGCGCTTCACTACGTAGAAAAACGCAGGAGCTTCGTTTATGTGCAGTATCGTAGTTCCTAGAGTGCGAATTGGATTTGTAGTAAGACCAGTTATTTCAATTACTTCGCGTGAAACAATTTCTGCTCCTTTTCCTAAAACGTCAAGAACTACTAAATTTACGGATGCTCCACCATCAATTAGAAATTCTCCCGTGCCTGATTCCAGTTCTGGGATTTTGATTTTGATTCGTGGTGCTGGAGCTTCCTTGATGAGGGTTTTTCCTCGAAGCGGACAGTTCTTTGGCGAACTTCTTTGTTTTCGCTCATCGTGTCGCCTGTACGGTGAGCGCGATCGAAGTTTAAAGATTTGTTCGATTCCACGGACGAATCTCGCGAATCTCTTTGGAATCGCGGACTACGCGGTCGATTCTTGCAGAATTTTCCATCGTGTCCGGATGTTCCGCAATGCCAACAATACGATTTTGACATGCGATTCCTATCGGAATTTTTAAAAATTGTATACCGTTTCTCTCTGTCTCTCACAATTGACGAATCCGAACGGTTGGAGGGGGAACCGGAGGGGCTCCTTTCCTCCTCAAAACCAGATGGTCTCGTGCGTTGATCCCTGTGTCGGTCATATTTGCTTGGAGATAAGGGATATGACACTTCACGATCGCGGTAGCGAGAGTCCTGGTCATATGAATCTCGGCGGGACCACCTTGATGGTGATTCACTCCGAGGCGACTGTCGTCGATTTCTTAATCTTTTATCTATCTGTAGCACGGCGTCGTAAGCATCCTCCAGATTTTTTATATCCTTCAAGATAGCCGACACCTTCAGGGAAATCCGATCCGGTAATCCATCGATGAAGTTTTCAATGACGTCCTTTTCCATCAATTTGATAAATTCTTCAGCATGTGCCTCGTATTTTTCCCTCATGGCTCCGCGCGTACAGTAGACCAAGTGGCTTGTCCTATCGATGTATTGTCGTAGGCTTTCTCCTTCGCGAGTATGTAGTTTCGCGATTTCCACTTGATAATATGATAGGCTCTTGCCGGGAGCGAACCGTTTCTTCAAATGTTGAATTAACGCTTTTACGGTAGTAAACTTGTGCTCTAATGTGAATCTACGTGCTGGCCCGACGAGCTTAGTAAGAACAATTGCCAGATACTCGGTTTCCGTACCCTCCGGAATCAAAGTTAACCCGTCCTCTAAAGTTTGCGCGAAACGAATCAAAGAGGGGTCTTCCCCGTTAAAGGTCGGAATTGTCGAAGTAATATTCTGTAAGCATGTGTTTTGCGTCAACAGCGACGTAGAATTTGCAAGTGAAACCGTCAAGTTCATTATGTCAACGGAAGAAGTATTTGCAGCTGAATTCGGCATTTTTAAAGAATGTAACTAGAGAAAACTAGTATATTACCGAAACCTTTCAACTAGGAAACTAGTATATCGAAACCTTTTAACTAGGAAAACTAGTATATTATTGGTATAAAAGCGTGACTAGCGAAAACTAGTATATTGCTAATAATATTGAGACGTCACTAGGAAAACTAGTATATTGTCAATACTCAGCTACGAGTAATTTAACGTAGTAAACCCAAAATTAAAGTGATCCTAAAATAATTGAACAAATCCCACCGCTGTCACCAGTTCTGTTACGAGCCAGGGCCGCGAGCAGCACGAGTGGCCGGCGAAGGGTTATTACCCTAGGAATATGATATAAATTTGTTAGTTAAGGAACGCGGACGAACCCAATGCGAAATTGGGGAGCCGCTAGGATTATTGACAGCGAGGACGAACCTGACGCGAAGTCAGGGAGCCTCTAGGAATGGAGTCAAACGCAGACGAAGCCGATGCAAAACCGGGGAGCTGCTAGGAGGTTGTATAATAGCACAGACGAACCTGATGCGAAATCAGGGAGCTGTTAGGATGCGGACGAACCCAATGCAAAACTGGGGAGCCACTAGGTTGGATGAATCTCTGTTCGGACAATTGGAATGTCGCGAAAGAACCTGATGGTTAATCAGGGAATTGCTAGGATAATTAGTAAGCCTCGTAACTAGTATAATTTAATTGATACAATCCGAGCGGTAAGATTGTATCATGTGGGGACGTTCAATTACTAGGTTAGGATATTGGACGATAATTATGGGTTTAATGAATTTGAGTTAATTATCAAAGAAGACAAATATATTCTTACTATAGAGTTTCGTTCTACAAGTGTATTTGTGTCGCTAATGAACTGAATTTAGAATAGGAAAGAAATTGAAAGGTGATATTACCTAAGCTAAGACGCACGGTGTTGACGCACTGGCAATGCGGGGGACTCGGAGCAACCTTGTCACTGCCTAACAGATTTTAGACCGAACTCGCGGAATCTGTACGGTTAAACTTTGATTCAAAAGGAACGAACGTCTGATCTCACTGGTAGTTGACTTCCGAGATGCAGCACGACGCGACACTATTCGTGATTACGACAGTACTAGCCCCCGAGAGTAGAAATGTAAGGGCTTATATAGCCCTGCAATGACGGGTGGTACTTGTTAGTACCCTTCAAGTGAACATTCGTATTTTGTCAACGACCAGTTGGTCGTGCGTACGTTTGGGCCCTAAACTAACCAAAACAGTTATGTAGATTTATCTAGGGTAGCTCTGTTCGTTTATCTAGGACGGTTCCTGCCAGAGATGATATTGAACACCTGTTCGTCATCCGTAACAGTAACAAAGGCGATCTAGATTGGGCGCCGAAAAAAGAAGGTTCGAGAAGAAGTATCAAAAGCTCTCATGATTTATTTAAACATACTTCAAAGAATTGCAGCAATTTATTACGTCATTTGTAATGAAAGATTATTTGATGTTATAGGATCGGATTTTTCCAAGATCCCTGTTTCTGATCACAGACACTCTGTTAAACTGAAGCCCTTCAATTTAACATGCACTATTTCATATATTGGATGATTGCAAAAGCTCATACTCAATTTACCTCGTGAACTTGTCTGAAACTAAACGTGCAACTTCTACGGAAAAGGAAATCACAGGTTGTAAAATATTCGGAGACAATTATAGAAAACAGAGTTACAGACTATATAATTGATTAATAAAACTGTTATTTATCCCAAATAGGGTACGAAATTTTGCAAACACATTACTAATACATTACATTTAGTAATACATTATTGGCTAACGATTGAAGGCTGTTAAAGGATCTAGTAAAGAATCATTGGTCATGGACTTTAGAAAATGACGAAAAGATATTATATCTTAAATATAAAGATATTATTAATATATTCAACAAAAAATATCCTGCATCGCTTATAGGAAGCAGTAGTCAGTAGTTAAATTTTAAAAAAAATACTGTCCACACTTGGACATCAGTCAATTATACATATAGGCGAAAATTATAACAAGATTTTCTTGTGGTCAAACATTGGATGTATGTACTTACTTAAACTACATTATCCTAACAACTAGTCAATTCACTCAAAGGAGCACGTCAAGATAAAATTGATTAACATCTTACATTCTAATACATCTACTACGCCTCGAAGTTACTGAACCCACGCTCGCCACACTCTGCACTGAATTTGGAGGTATTTTTCGAACAACTCCAGTTTTGGTTCTGACGACAGGAATAACTCTTCTCACTTGTGCAGGAATTATTAGATCCGTCTGTACAATCGTTCTCGGCTCATCCACAGCTTCCCCCTAGAAAACTTTCTTCTATTATCCGCATTGCACGTTGCTTATGATGCTGCATATCGCATAAACCGCAAACTACAACGTGTAACGCATAACGGATAACGCATAACGCATAACGCATAACGCATAACGCATAACGCATAACGCATAACGCATAACGCGTAACGCGTAACGCATAACGCGTAACGCATAACGCATAACGCATAACGCATAACGCATAACGCATAACGCATAACGCATAACGCATAACGCATAACGCATAACGCATAACGCATAACGCATAACGCATAACGCATAACGCATAACGCATAACGCATAACGCATAACGCATAACGCATAACGCATAACGCATAACGCATAACGCATAACGCATAACGCATAACGCATAACGCATAACGCATAACGCATATCGCATAACGCATAACGCATAACGCATAACGCATAACGCATAACGCATAACGCATAACGCATAACGCATAACGCATAACGCATAACGCATAACGCATAACGCATAACGCATAACGCATAACGCATTACGCATAACGCATAACGCATAAGGCATAACGCATAACGCATAACGCATAACGCATAACGCATAACGCATAACGCATAGCGCATAACGCATAACGCATAACGCATAACGCATAACGCATAACGCCTAACGCCTAACGCATAACGCATAACGCATAACGCATAACGCATAACGCATAACGCATAACGCATAACGCATAACGCATAACGCATAACGCATAACGCATAACGCATAACGCATAACGCATATCGCATAACGCATAACGCTTAACGCATAACGCATAACGCATAACGCATAACGCATAACGCATAACGCATAACGCATAACGCATAACGCATAACGCTTAACGCATAACGCATAACGCATAACGCATAACGCATAACGCATAACGCATAACGCATAACGCATAACTCATAACGCATAACGCATAACGCATAACGCATAACGCATAACGCATAACGCATAACGCATAACGCATAACGCATAACGCATAACGCATAACGCATAACGGATAACGCATAACGCATAACGCATAACGCATAACGCATAACGCATAACGCATAACGCATAACGCATAACGCATAACGCATAACGCATAACGCATAACGCATAACGCATAACGCATAACGCATAACGCATAACGCATAACGCATAACGCATAACGCATAACGCATAACGCATAACGCATAACGCATAACGCATAACGCATAACGCATAACGCATAACGCATAACGCATAACGCATAACGCATAACGCATAACGCATAACGCATAACGCATAACGCATAACGCATAACGCATAGCCCATAACGCATAACGCATAACGCATAACGCATAACGCATAACGCATAACGCATAACGCATAACGCATAACGCATAACGCATAACGCATAACGCATAACGCCTAACGCCTAACGCCTAACGCCTAACGCCTAACGCCTAACGCATAACGCATAACGCATAACGCATAACGCATAACGCATAACGCATAACGCCTAACGCATAACGCATAACGCATAACGCATAACGCATAACGCATAACGCATAACGCATAACGCATAACGCAAAACGCATAACGCTTAACGAATAACGCATAACGCATAACGCATAACGCATAACGCATAACGCATAACGCATAACGCATAACGCATAACGCATAACGCATAACGCATAACGCATAACGCATAACGCATAACGCATAACGCATAACGCATATCGCATAACGCATAACGCTTAACGCATAACGCATAACGCATAACGCATAACGCATAACGCATAACGCATAACGCATAACGCATAACGCATAACGCATAACGCATAACGCATAACGCATAACGCATAACGCATAACGCATAACTCATAACGCATAACGCATAACGCATAACGCATAACGCATAACGCATAACGCATAACGCATAACGCATAACGCATAACGCATAACGCATAACGCATAACGGATAACGCATAACGCATAACGCATAACGCATAACGCATAACGCATAACGCATAACGCATAACGCATAACGCATAACGCATAACGCATAACGCATAACGCATAACGCATAACGCATAACGCATAACGCATAACGCATAACGCATAACGCATAACGCATAACGCATAACGCATAACGCATAACGCATAACGCATAACGCATAACGCATAACGCATAACGCATAACGCATAACGCATAACGCATAACGCATAACGCATAACGCATAACGCATAACGCATAACGCATAACGCATAGCCCATAACGCATAACGCATAACGCATAACGCATAACGCATAACGCATAACGCATAACGCATAACGCATAACGCATAACGCATAACGCATAACGCATAACGCATAACGCCTAACGCCTAACGCCTAACGCCTAACGCCTAACGCCTAACGCATAACGCATAACGCATAACGCATAACGCATAACGCATAACGCATAACGCCTAACGCATAACGCATAACGCATAACGCATAACGCATAACGCATAACGCATAACGCATAACGCATAACGCAAAACGCATAACGCTTAACGAATAACGCATAACGCATAACGCATAACGCATAACGCATAACGCATAACGCATAACGCATAACGCATAACGCATAACGCATAACGCATAACGCATAACGCATAACGCATAACGCATAACGCATAACGCATAACGCATATCGCATAACGCATAACGCTTAACGCATAACGCATAACGCATAACGCATAACGCATAACGCATAACGCATAACGCATAACGCATAACGCATAACGCTTAACGCATAACGCATAACGCATAACGCATAACGCATAACGCATAACGCATAACGCATAACGCATAACTCATAACGCATAACGCATAACGCATAACGCATAACGCATAACGCATAACGCATAACGCATAACGCATAACGCATAACGCATAACGCATAACGGATAACGCATAACGCATAACGCATAACGCATAACGCATAACGCATAACGCATAACGCATAACGCATAACGCATAACGCATAACGCATAACGCATAACGCATAACGCATAACGCATAACGCATAACGCATAACGCATAACGCATAACGCATAACGCATAACGCATAACGCATAACGCATAACGCATAACGCATAACGCATAACGCATAACGCATAACGCATAACGCATAACGCATAACGCATAACGCATAACGCATAACGCATAACGCATAACGCATAACGCATAACGCATAACGCATAACGCATAACGCATAGCCCATAACGCATAACGCACAACGCACAACGCATAACGCACAACGCACAACGCACAACGCACAACGCACAACGCACAACGCATAACGCATAACGCATAACGCACAACGCATAACGCATAACGCATAACGCATAACGCATAACGCATAACGCATAACGCATAACGCATAACGCATAACGCATAACGCATAACGCATAACGCATAACGCATAACGCATAACGCATAACGCATAACGCATAACGCATAACGCATAACGCATAACGCATAACGCATAACGCATAACGCATAACGCATAACGCATAACGCATAACGCATAACGCATAACGCATAACGCATAACGCATAACGCATAACGCATAACGCATAACGCATAACGCATAACGCATAACGCATAACGCATAACGCATAACGCCTAACGCCTAACGCCTAACGCCTAACGCCTAACGCCTAACGCATAACGCATAACGCATAACGCATAACGCATAACGCATAACGCATAACGCCTAACGCATAACGCATAACGCATAAAGCATAACGCATAACGCATAACGCATAACGCATAACGCATAACGCAAAACGCATAACGCTTAACGAATAACGCATAACGCATAACGCATAACGCATAACGCATAACGCATAACGCATAACGCATAACGCAAAACGCATAACGCTTAACGAATAACGCATAACGCATAACTCATAACGCATAACGCATAACGCATAACGCATAACGCATAACGCATAACGCATAACGCATAACGCATAACGCATAACGCATAACGCATAACGCATAACGCATAACGCATAACGCATAACGCATAACGCATAACGCATAACGCATAACGAATAACGCATAACGCATAACTCATAACGCATAACGCATAACGCATAACGCATAACGCATAACGCATAACGCATAACGCATAACGCATAACGCATAACGCATAACGCATAACGCATAACGCATAACGCATAACGCATAACGCATAACGCATAACGCATAACGCATAACTCATAACGCATAACGCATAACGCATAACGCACAACGCACAACGCATAACGCACAACGCACAACGCACAACGCACAACGCACAACGCACAACGCATAACGCACAACGCATAACGCACAACGCATAACGCATAACGCATAACGCATAACGCATAACGCATAACGCATAACGCATAACGCATAACGCATAACGCATAACGCATAACGCATAACGCATAACGCATAACGCATAACGCATAACGCATAACGCATAACGCATAACGCATAACGCATAACGCATAACGCATAACGCATAACGCATAACGCATAACGCATAACGCATAACGCATAACGCAAAACGCATAACGCTTAACGAATAACGCATAACGCATAACGCATAACGCATAACGCATAACGCATAACGCATAACGCATAACGCATAACGCATAACGCATAACGCATAACGCATAACGCATAACGCATAACGCATAACGCATAACGCATAACGCATAACGCATAACGCATAACGCATAACGCATAACGCATAACGCATAACGCATAACGCATAACGCATAACGCATAACGCATAACGCCTAACGCCTAACGCCTAACGCATAACGCATAACGCATAACGCATAACGCATAACGCCTAACGCCTAACGCCTAACGCCTAACGCCTAACGCATAACGCATAACGCATAACGCATAACGCATAACGCATAACGCATAACGCATAACGCCTAACGCATAACGCATAACGCATAACGCATAACGCATAACGCATAACGCATAACGCATAACGCATAACGCATAACGCATAACGCATAACGCCTAACGCCTAACGCCTAACGCCTAACGCCTAACGCATAACGCATAACGCATAACGCATAACGCATAACGCATAACGCATAACGCCTAACGCATAACGCATAACGCATAACGCATAACGCATAACGCATAACGCATAACGCATAACGCATAACGCATAACGCATAACGCAAAACGCATAACGCTTAACGAATAACGCATAACGCATAACTCATAACGCATAACGCATAACGCATAACGCATAACGCATAACGCATAACGCATAACGCATAACGCATTACGCATAACGCATAACGCATAACGCATAACGCATAACGCATAGCGCATAACGCATAACGCATAACGCATAACGCATAACGCATAACGCCTAACGCCTAACGCATAACGCATAACGCATAACGCATAACGCATAACGCATAACGCATAACGCATAACGCATAACGCATAACGCATAACGCATAACGCATAACGCATAACGCATAACGCATATCGCATAACGCATAACGCTTAACGCATAACGCATAACGCATAACGCATAACGCATAACGCATAACGCATAACGCATAACGCATAACGCTTAACGCATAACGCATAACGCATAACGCATAACGCATAACGCATAACGCATAACGCATAACGCATAACTCATAACGCATAACGCATAACGCATAACGCATAACGCATAACGCATAACGCATAACGCATAACGCATAACGCATAACGCATAACGCATAACGGATAACGCATAACGCATAACGCATAACGCATAACGCATAACGCATAACGCATAACGCATAACGCATAACGCATAACGCATAACGCATAACGCATAACGCATAACGCATAACGCATAACGCATAACGCATAACGCATAACGCATAACGCATAACGCATAACGCATAACGCATAACGCATAACGCATAACGCATAACGCATAACGCATAACGCATAACGCATAACGCATAACGCATAACGCATAACGCATAACGCATAACGCATAACGCATAACGCATAACGCATAACGCATAACGCATAACGCATAGCCCATAACGCATAACGCATAACGCATAACGCATAACGCATAACGCATAACGCATAACGCATAACGCATAACGCATAACGCATAACGCATAACGCATAACGCCTAACGCCTAACGCCTAACGCCTAACGCCTAACGCCTAACGCATAACGCATAACGCATAACGCATAACGCATAACGCATAACGCATAACGCCTAACGCATAACGCATAACGCATAACGCATAACGCATAACGCATAACGCATAACGCATAACGCATAACGCAAAACGCATAACGCTTAACGAATAACGCATAACGCATAACGCATAACGCATAACGCATAACGCATAACGCATAACGCATAACGCATAACGCATAACGCATAACGCATAACGCATAACGCATAACGCATAACGCATAACGCATATCGCATAACGCATAACGCTTAACGCATAACGCATAACGCATAACGCATAACGCATAACGCATAACGCATAACGCATAACGCATAACGCATAACGCATAACGCATAACGCATAACGCATAACGCATAACGCATAACTCATAACGCATAACGCATAACGCATAACGCATAACGCATAACGCATAACGCATAACGCATAACGCATAACGCATAACGCATAACGCATAACGCATAACGGATAACGCATAACGCATAACGCATAACGCATAACGCATAACGCATAACGCATAACGCATAACGCATAACGCATAACGCATAACGCATAACGCATAACGCATAACGCATAACGCATAACGCATAACGCATAACGCATAACGCATAACGCATAACGCATAACGCATAACGCATAACGCATAACGCATAACGCATAACGCATAACGCATAACGCATAACGCATAACGCATAACGCATAACGCATAACGCATAACGCATAACGCATAACGCATAACGCATAACGCATAACGCATAACGCATAGCCCATAACGCATAACGCATAACGCATAACGCATAACGCATAACGCATAACGCATAACGCATAACGCATAACGCATAACGCATAACGCATAACGCATAACGCCTAACGCCTAACGCCTAACGCCTAACGCCTAACGCCTAACGCATAACGCATAACGCATAACGCATAACGCATAACGCATAACGCATAACGCCTAACGCATAACGCATAACGCATAACGCATAACGCATAACGCATAACGCATAACGCATAACGCATAACGCAAAACGCATAACGCTTAACGAATAACGCATAACGCATAACGCATAACGCATAACGCATAACGCATAACGCATAACGCATAACGCATAACGCATAACGCATAACGCATAACGCATAACGCATAACGCATAACGCATAACGCATAACGCATAACGCATATCGCATAACGCATAACGCTTAACGCATAACGCATAACGCATAACGCATAACGCATAACGCATAACGCATAACGCATAACGCATAACGCATAACGCTTAACGCATAACGCATAACGCATAACGCATAACGCATAACGCATAACGCATAACGCATAACGCATAACTCATAACGCATAACGCATAACGCATAACGCATAACGCATAACGCATAACGCATAACGCATAACGCATAACGCATAACGCATAACGCATAACGGATAACGCATAACGCATAACGCATAACGCATAACGCATAACGCATAACGCATAACGCATAACGCATAACGCATAACGCATAACGCATAACGCATAACGCATAACGCATAACGCATAACGCATAACGCATAACGCATAACGCATAACGCATAACGCATAACGCATAACGCATAACGCATAACGCATAACGCATAACGCATAACGCATAACGCATAACGCATAACGCATAACGCATAACGCATAACGCATAACGCATAACGCATAACGCATAACGCATAACGCATAGCCCATAACGCATAACGCACAACGCACAACGCATAACGCACAACGCACAACGCACAACGCACAACGCACAACGCACAACGCATAACGCATAACGCATAACGCACAACGCATAACGCATAACGCATAACGCATAACGCATAACGCATAACGCATAACGCATAACGCATAACGCATAACGCATAACGCATAACGCATAACGCATAACGCATAACGCATAACGCATAACGCATAACGCATAACGCATAACGCATAACGCATAACGCATAACGCATAACGCATAACGCATAACGCATAACGCATAACGCATAACGCATAACGCATAACGCATAACGCATAACGCATAACGCATAACGCATAACGCATAACGCATAACGCATAACGCATAACGCATAACGCATAACGCCTAACGCCTAACGCCTAACGCCTAACGCCTAACGCCTAACGCATAACGCATAACGCATAACGCATAACGCATAACGCATAACGCATAACGCCTAACGCATAACGCATAACGCATAACGCATAACGCATAACGCATAACGCATAACGCATAACGCATAACGCAAAACGCATAACGCTTAACGAATAACGCATAACGCATAACGCATAACGCATAACGCATAACGCATAACGCATAACGCATAACGCAAAACGCATAACGCTTAACGAATAACGCATAACGCATAACTCATAACGCATAACGCATAACGCATAACGCATAACGCATAACGCATAACGCATAACGCATAACGCATAACGCATAACGCATAACGCATAACGCATAACGCATAACGCATAACGCATAACGCATAACGCATAACGCATAACGAATAACGCATAACGCATAACTCATAACGCATAACGCATAACGCATAACGCATAACGCATAACGCATAACGCATAACGCATAACGCATAACGCATAACGCATAACGCATAACGCATAACGCATAACGCATAACGCATAACGCATAACGCATAACGCATAACGCATAACTCATAACGCATAACGCATAACGCATAACGCACAACGCACAACGCATAACGCACAACGCACAACGCACAACGCACAACGCACAACGCACAACGCATAACGCACAACGCATAACGCACAACGCATAACGCATAACGCATAACGCATAACGCATAACGCATAACGCATAACGCATAACGCATAACGCATAACGCATAACGCATAACGCATAACGCATAACGCATAACGCATAACGCATAACGCATAACGCATAACGCATAACGCATAACGCATAACGCATAACGCATAACGCATAACGCATAACGCATAACGCATAACGCATAACGCATAACGCATAACGCAAAACGCATAACGCTTAACGAATAACGCATAACGCATAACGCATAACGCATAACGCATAACGCATAACGCATAACGCATAACGCATAACGCATAACGCATAACGCATAACGCATAACGCATAACGCATAACGCATAACGCATAACGCATAACGCATAACGCATAACGCATAACGCATAACGCATAACGCATAACGCATAACGCATAACGCATAACGCATAACGCATAACGCATAACGCATAACGCCTAACGCCTAACGCCTAACGCATAACGCATAACGCATAACGCATAACGCATAACGCCTAACGCCTAACGCCTAACGCCTAACGCCTAACGCATAACGCATAACGCATAACGCATAACGCATAACGCATAACGCATAACGCATAACGCCTAACGCATAACGCATAACGCATAACGCATAACGCATAACGCATAACGCATAACGCATAACGCATAACGCATAACGCATAACGCATAACGCATAACGCCTAACGCCTAACGCCTAACGCCTAACGCCTAACGCATAACGCATAACGCATAACGCATAACGCATAACGCATAACGCATAACGCCCAACGCATAACGCATAACGCATAACGCATAACGCATAACGCATAACGCATAACGCATAACGCATAACGCATAACGCATAACGCAAAACGCATAACGCTTAACGAATAACGCATAACGCATAACTCATAACGCATAACGCATAACGCATAACGCATAACGCATAACGCATAACGCATAACGCATAACGCATAACGCATAACGCATAACGCATAACGCATAACGCATAACGCATAACGCATAACGCATAACGCATAACGAATAACGCATAACGCATAACTCATAACGCATAACGCATAACGCATAACGCATAACGCATAACGCATAACGCATAACGCATAACGCATAACGCATAACGCATAACGCATAACGCATAACGCATAACGCATAACGCATAACGCATAACGCATAACGCATAACGCATAACGCATAACTCATAACGCATAACGCATAACGCATAACGCATAACGCATAACGCATAACGCATAACGCATAACGCATAACGCATAACGCATAACGCATAACGCATAACGCATAACGCATAACGCATAACGCATAACGCATAACGCATAACGCATAACGCATAACGCATAACGCATAACGCATAACGCATAACGCATAACGCATAACGCATAACGCATAACGCATAACGCATAACGCATAACGCATAACGCATAACGCATAACGCATAACGCCTAACGCCTAACGCCTAACGCCTAACGCCTAACGCATAACGCATAACGCATAACGCATAACGCATAACGCATAACGCATAACGCATAACGCATAACGCATAACGCATATCGTATAACGCATAACGCTTAACGCATAACGCATAACGCATAACGCATAACGCATAACGCATAACGCATAACGCATAACGCATAACGCATAACGCATAACGCATAACGCATAACGCATAACGCATAACGCATAACGCATAACGCATAACGCATAACGCATAACGCATAACGCATAACGCATAACGCATAACGCATAACGCATAACGCATAACGCATAACGCCTAACGCCTAACGCATAACGCATAACGCATAACGCATAACGCATAACGCATAACGCATAACGCATAACGCATAACGCATAACGCATAACGCATAACGCATAACGCATAACGCATAACGCATAACGCATAACGCATAACGCATAACGCATAACGCATAACGCATAACGCATAACGCATATCGCATAACGCTTAACGCATAACGCATAACGCATAACGCATAACGGATAACGCTTGACGCATAACGCATAACGCATAACGCATAACGCATAACGCATAACGCATAACGCATAACGCATAACGCATAACGCATAACGCATAACGCATAACGCATAACGCATAACGCATAACGCATAACGCATAACGCATAACGCATAACGCATAACGCATAACGCATAACGCATAACGCATAACGCATAACGCATAACGCATAACGCATAACGCATAACGCATAACGCATAACGCATAACGCATAACGCATAACGCATAACGCATAACGCATAACGCATAACGCATAACGCATAACGCATAACGCATAACGCATAACGCATAACGCATAACGCATAACGCATAACGCATAACGCATAACGCATAACGCATAACGCATAACGCATAACGCATAACGCATAACGCATAACGCATAACGCATAGCCCATAACGCATAACGCACAACGCACAACGCATAAACCATAACGCATAACGCACAACGCATAACGCATAACGCATAACGCATAACGCATAACGCATAACGCATAACGCATAACGCATAACGCATAACGCATAACGCATAACGCATAACGCATAACGCATAACGCATAACGCATAACGCATAACGCATAACGCATAACGCATAACGCATAACGCATAACGCATAACGCATAACGCATAACGCATAACGCATAACGCATAACGCATAACGCATAACGCATAACGCATAACGCATAACGCATAACGCATAACGCATAACGCATAACGCATAACGCATAACGCATAACGCATAACGCATAACGCATAACGCATAACGCATAACGCATAACGCATAACGCATAACGCATAACGCATAACGCATAGCCCATAACGCATAACGCACAACGCACAACGCATAAACCATAACGCATAACGCACAACGCACAACGCACAACGCACAACGCACAACGCATAACGCATAACGCATAACGCATAACGCATAACGCATAACGCATAACGCATAACGCATAACGCATAACGCATAACGCATAACGCATAACGCATAACGCATAACGCATAACGCATAACGCATAACGCATAACGCATAACGCATAACGCATAACGCATAACGCATAACGCATAACGCATAACGCATAACGCATAACGCATAACGCATAACGCATAACGCATAACGCATAACGCATAACGCATAACGCATAACGCATAACGCATAACTCATAACGCATAACGCATAACGCATAACGCATATCGCATAACGCATAACGCTTAACGCATAACGCATAACGCATAACGCATAACGGATAACGCTTGACGCATAACGCATAACGCATAACGCATAACGCATAACGCATAACGCATAACGCATAACGCATAACGCATAACGCATAACGCATAACGCATAACGCATAACGCATAACGCATAACGCATAACGCATAACGCATAACGCATAACGCATAACGCATAACGCATAACGCATAACGCATAACGCATAACGCATAACGCATAACGCATAACGCATAACGCATAACGCATAACGCATAACGCATAACGCATAACGCATAACGCATAACGCATAACGCATAACGCATAACGCATAACGCATAACGCATAACGCATAACGCATAACGCATAACGCATAACGCATAACGCATAACGCATAACGCATAACGCATAACGCATAACGCATAACGCATAACGCATAACGCATAACGCATAACGCATAACGCATAACGCATAACGCCTAACGCATAACGCATAACGCATAACGCATAACGCATAACGCATAACGCATAACGCATAACGCATAACGCATAACGCATAACGCATAACGCATAACGCATAACGCATAACGCATAACGCATAACGCATAACGCATAACGCATAACGCATAACGCATAACGCATAACGCATAACGCATAACGCATAACGCATAACGCATAACGCATAACGCATAACGCATAACGCATAACGCATAACGCATAACGCATAACGCATAACGCATAACGCATAACGCATAACGCATAACGCATAACGCATAACGCATAACGCATAACGCATAACGCATAACGCATAACGCCTAACGCCTAACGCATAACGCATAACGCATAACGCATAACGCATAACGCATAACGCATAACGCATAACGCATAACGCATAACGCATAACGCATAACGCATAACGCATAACGCATAACGCATAACGCATAACGCATAACGCATAACGCATAACGCATAACGCATAACGCATATCGCATAACGCTTAACGCATAACGCATAACGCATAACGCATAACGGATAACGCTTGACGCATAACGCATAACGCATAACGAATAACGCATAACGCATAACGCATAACGCATAACGCATAACGCATAACGCATAACGCATAACGCATAACGCATAACGCATAACGCATAACGCATAACGCATAACGCATAACGCATAACGCATAACGCATAACGCATAACGCATAACGCATAACGCATAACGCATAACGCATAACGCATAACGCATAACGCATAACGCATAACGCATAACGCATAACGCATAACGCATAACGCATAACGCATAACGCATAACGCATAACGCATAACGCATAACGCATAACGCATAACGCATAACGCATAACGCATAACGCATAACGCATAACGCATAACGCATAACGCATAACGCATAACGCATAACGCATAACGCATAACGCATATCGCATAACGCTTAACGCATAACGCATAACGCATAACGCATAACGGATAACGCTTGACGCATAACGCATAACGCATAACGAATAACGCATAACGCATAACGCATAACGCATAACGCATAACGCATAACGCATAACGCATAACGCATAACGCATAACGCATAACGCATAACGCATAACGCATAACGCATAACGCATAACGCATAACGCATAACGCATAACGCATAACGCATAACGCATAACGCATAACGCATAACGCATAACGCATAACGCATAACGCATAACGCATAACGCATAACGCATAACGCATAACGCATAACGCATAACGCATAACGCATAACGCATAACGCATAACGCATAACGCATAACGCATAACGCATAACGCATAACGCATAACGCATAACGCATAACGCATAACGCATAACGCATAACGCATAACGCATAACGCATAACGCATAACGCATAACGCATAACGCATAACGCATAACGCATAGCCCATAACGCATAACGCACAACGCACAACGCATAAACCATAACGCATAACGCACAACGCACAACGCACAACGCATAACGCATAACGCATAACGCATAACGCATAACGCATAACGCATAACGCATAACGCATAACGCATAACGCATAACGCATAACGCATAACGCATAACGCATAACGCATAACGCATAACGCATAACGCATAACGCCTAACGCATAACGCATAACGCATAACGCATAACGCATAACGCATAACGCATAACGCATAACGCATAACGCATAACGCATAACGCATAACGCATAACGCATAACGCATAACGCATAACGCATAACGCATAACGCATAACGCATAACGCATAACGCATAACGCATAACGCATAACGCATAACGCATAACGCATAACGCATAACGCATAACGCATAACGCATAACGCATAACGCATAACGCATAACGCATAACGCATAACGCATAACGCATAACGCATAACGCATAACGCATAACGCATAACGCATAACGCATAACGCATAACGCATAACGCCTAACGCCTAACGCATAACGCATAACGCATAACGCATAACGCATAACGCATAACGCATAACGCATAACGCATAACGCATAACGCATAACGCATAACGCATAACGCATAACGCATAACGCATAACGCATAACGCATAACGCATAACGCATAACGCATAACGCATAACGCATATCGCATAACGCTTAACGCATAACGCATAACGCATAACGCATAACGGATAACGCTTGACGCATAACGCATAACGCATAACGCATAACGCATAACGCATAACGCATAACGCATAACGCATAACGCATAACGCATAACGCATAACGCATAACGCATAACGCATAACGCATAACGCATAACGCATAACGCATAACGCATAACGCATAACGCATAACGCATAACGCATAACGCATAACGCATAACGCATAACGCATAACGCATAACGCATAACGCATAACGCATAACGCATAACGCATAACGCATAACGCATAACGCATAACGCATAACGCATAACGCATAACGCATAACGCATAACGCATAACGCATAACGCATAACGCATAACGCATAGCCCATAACGCATAACGCACAACGCACAACGCATAAACCATAACGCATAACGCACAACGCACAACGCACAACGCACAACGCATAACGCATAACGCATAACGCATAACGCATAACGCATAACGCATAACGCATAACGCATAACGCATAACGCATAACGCATAACGCATAACGCATAACGCATAACGCATAACGCATAACGCATAACGCATAACGCATAACGCATAACGCATAACGCATAACGCATAACGCATAACGCATAACGCATAACGCATAACGCATAACGCATAACGCATAACGCATAACGCATAACGCATAACGCATAACGCATAACGCATAACTCATAACGCATAACGCATAACGCATAACGCATATCGCATAACGCATAACGCTTAACGCATAACGCATAACGCATAACGCATAACGCATAACGCATAACGCATAACGCATAACGCATAACGCATAACGCATAACGCATAACGCATAACGCATAACGCATAACGCATAACGCATAACGCATAACGCATAACGCATAACGCATAACGCATAACGCATAACGCATAACGCATAACGCATAACGCATAACGCATAACGCATAACGCATAACGCATAACGCATAACGCATAACGCATAACGCATAACGCATAACGCATAACGCATAACGCATAACGCATAACGCATAACGCATAACGCATAACGCATAACGCATAACGCATAACGCATAACGCATAACGCATAACGCATAACGCATAACGCCTAACGCCTAACGCCTAACGCATAACGCATAACGCATAACGCCTAACGCATAACGCATAACGCATAACGCATAACGCATAACGCATAACGCATAACGCATAACGCATAACGCATAACGCATAACGCATAACGCATAACGCATAACGCATAACGCATAACGCATAACGCATAACGCATAACGCATAACGCATAACGCATAACGCATAACGCATAACGCATAACGCATAACGCATAACGCATAACGCATAACGCATAACGCATAACGCATAACGCATAACGCATAACGCATAACGCTTGACGCATAACGCATAACGCATAACGCATAACGCATAACGCATAACGCATAACGCATAACGCATAACGCATAACGCATAACGCATAACGCATAACGCATAACGCATAACGCATAACGCATAACGCATAACGCATAACGCATAACGCATAACGCATAACGCATAACGCATAACGCATAACGCATAACGCATAACGCATAACGCATAACGCATAACGCATAACGCATAACGCATAACGCATAACGCATAACGCATAACGCATAACGCATAACGCATAACGCATAACGCATAACGCATAACGCATAACGCATAACGCATAACGCATAACGCATAACGCATAACGCATAACGCATAACGCATAACGCATAACGCATAACGCATAACGCATAACGCATAACGCATAACGCATAACGCATAACGCATAACGCATAACGCATAACGCATAACGCATAACGCATAACGCATAACGCATATCGCATAACGCATAACGCTTAACGCATAACGCATAACGCATAACGCATAACGCATAACGCATAACGCATAACGCATAACGCATAACGCATAACGCATAACGCATAACGCATAACGCATAACGCATAACGCATAACGCATAACGCATAACGCATAACTCATAACGCATAACGCATAACGCATAACGCATAACGCATAACGCATAACGCATAACGCATAACGCATAACGCATAACGCATAACGCATAACGCATAACGCATAACGCATAACGCATAACGCATAACGCATAACGCATAACGCATAACGCATAACGCATAACGCATAACGCATAACGCATAACGCATAACGCATAACGCATAACGCATAACGCATAACGCATAACGCATAACGCATAACGCATAACGCATAACGCATAACGCATAACGCATAACGCATAACGCATAACGCATAACGCATAACGCATAACGCATAACGCATAACGCATAACGCATAACGCATAACGCATAACGCATAACGCATAACGCATAACGCATAACGCATAACGCATAACGCATAACGCATAACGCATAACGCATAACGCATAACGCATAACGCATAACGCATAACGCATAACGCCTAACGCCTAACGCATAACGCATAACGCATAACGCATAACGCATAACGCATAACGCATAACGCATAACGCATAACGCATAACGCATAACGCATAACGCATAACGCATAACGCATAACGCATAACGCATAACGCATAACGCATAACGCATAACGCATAACGCATAACGCATAACGCATAACGCATAACGCATAACGCATAACGCATAACGCATAACGCATAACGCATAACGCATAACGCATAACGCATAACGCATAACGCATAACGCATAACGCATAACGCATAACGCATAACGCATAACGCATAACGCATAACGCATAACGCATAACGCATAACGCATAACGCATAACGCATAACGCATAACGCATAACGCATAACGCATAACGCATAACGCATAACGCCTAACACCTAACGCATAACGCATAACGCATAACGCATAACGCATAACGCATAACGCATAACGCATAACGCATAACGCATAACGCATAACGCATAACGCATAACGCATAACGCATAACGCATAACGCATAACGCATAACGCATAACGCATAACGCATAACGCATAACGCATAACGCATAACGCATAACGCATAACGCATAACGCATAACGCATAACGCATAACGCATAACGCATAACGCATAACGCATAACGCATAACGCAAAACGCATAACGCTTAACGAATAACGCATAACGCATAACTCATAACGCATAACGCATAACGCATAACGCATAACGCATAACGCATAACGCATAACGCATAACGCATAACGCATAACGCATAACGCATAACGCATAACGCATAACGCATAACGCATAACGCATAACGCATAACGCATAACGCATAACGCATAACGCATAACGCATAACGCATAACGCCTAACGCATAACGCATAACGCATAACGCATAACGCATAACGCATAACGCATAACGCATAACGCATAACGCATAACGCATATCGTATAACGCATAACGCTTAACGCATAACGCATAACGCATAACGCATAACGGATAACGCTTGACGCATAACGCATAACGCATAACGCATAACGCATAACGCATAACGCATAACGCATAACGCATAACGCATAACGCATAACGCATAACGCATAACGCATAACGCATAACGCATAACGCATAACGCATAACGCATAACGCATAACGCATAACGCATAACGCATAACGCATAACGCATAACGCATAACGCATAACGCATAACGCATATCGCATAACGCATAACGCATAACGCTTAACGCATAACGCATAACGCATAACGCATAACGCATAACGCATAACGCATAACGCATAACGCATAACGCATAACGCATAACGCATAACGCATAACGCATAACGCATAACGCATAACGCATAACGCATAACGCATAACGCATAACGCATAACGCATAACGCCTAACGCATAACGCATAACGCATAACGCATAACGCATAACGCATAACGCATAACGCATAACGCATAACGCATAACGCATAACGCATAACGCATAACGCATAACGCATAACGCATAACGCATAACGCATAACGCATAACGCATAACGCATAACGCATAACGCATAACGCATAACGCATAACGCATAACGCATAACGCATAACGCATAACGCATAACGCATAACGCATAACGCAAAACGCATAACGCTTAACGAATAACGCATAACGCATAACTCATAACGCATAACGCATAACGCATAACGCATAACGCATAACGCATAACGCATAACGCATAACGCATAACGCATAACGCATAACGCATAACGCATAACGCATAACGCATAACGCATAACGCATAACGCATAACGCATATCGCATAACGCATAACGCATAACGCATAACGCATAACGCATAACGCATAACGCATAACGCATAACGCATAACGCATAACTCATAACGCATAACGCATAACGCATAACGCATATCGCATAACGCATAACGCTTAACGCATAACGCATAACGCATAACGCATAACGGATAACGCTTGACGCATAACGCATAACGCATATCGCATAACGCATAACGCTTAACGCATAACGCATAACGCATAACGCATAACGGATAACGCTTGACGCATAACGCATAACGCATAACGCATAACGCATAACGCATAACGCATAACGCATATCGCATAACGCATAACGCATAACGCATAACGCATAACGCATAACGCATAACGCATAACGCATTACGCATAACGCATAACGCATAACGCATAACGCATAACGCATAACGCATAACGCATAACGCATAACGCATAACGCATAACGCATAACGCATAACGCATAACGCATAACGCATAACGCATAACGCATAACGCATAACGGATAACGCATAACGCATAACGCATAACGCATAACGCATAACGCATAACGTATATCGCATAACGCATAACGCTTAACGCATAACGCATAACGCATAACGTATTACGGATAACGCATAACGCATAACGCATAACGCATAACGCATAACGCATAACGCATAACGCATAACGCATAACGCATAACGCATAACGCATAACGCATAACGCATAACGCATAACGCATAACGCATAACGCATAACGCATAACGCATAACGCATAACGCATAACGCATAACGCATAACGCATAACGCATAACGCATAACGCATAACGCATAACGCATAACGCATAACGCATAACTCATAACGCATAACGCATAACGCATAACGCATATCGCATAACGCATAACGCTTAACGCATAACGCATAACGCATAACGCATAACGCATATCGCATAACGCATAACGCATAACGCATAACGCATAACGCATAACGCATAACGCGTAACGCATAACGCATAACGCATAACGCATAACGCATAACGCATAACGCATAACGCGTAACGCGTAACGCGTAACGCGTAACGCGAAACGCGTAACGCATAACGCATAACGCATAACGCATAACGCATAACGCATAACGCATAACGCATAACGCATTACGCATAACGCATAACGCATAACGCATAACGCATATCGCATAACGCATAACGCATAACGCATAACGCATAACGCATTACGCATAACGCATAACGCGTAACGCATAACGCATAACGCATAACGCATAACGGATAACGCATAACGCATAACGCATAACGCTTAACGCATAACGCATAACGCATAACGCATAACGGATAACGCTTGACGCATAACGCATAACGCATAACGCATAACGCATAACGCATAACGCATAACGCATATCGCATAACGCATAACGCATAACGCATAACGCATAACGCATAACGCATTACGCATAACGCATAACGCATAACGCATAACGCATAACGCATAACGCATAACGCATAACGCATAACGCATAACGCATAACGCCTAACGCATAACGCATAACGCATAACGCATAACGCATAACGCATAACGCATAACGCATAACGCATAACGCATAACGCATTACGCATAACGCATAACGCATAACGCATATCGCATAACGCATAACGCTTAACGCATAACGCATAACGCATAACGCATAACGCATATCGCATAACGCATAACGCATAACGCATAACGCATAACGCATAACGCATAACGCGTAACGCATAACGCATAACGCATAACGCATAACGCATAACGCATAACGCATAACGCATAACGCGTAACGCGTAACGCGTAACGCGAAACGCGTAACGCATAACGCATAACGCATAACGCATAACGCATAACGCTTAACGCATAACGCATAACGCATAACGCATAACGGATAACGCTTGACGCATAACGCATAACGCATAACGCATAACGCATAACGCATAACGCATAACGCATAACGCATATCGCATAACGCATAACGCATAACGCATAACGCATAACGCATAACGCATTACGCATAACGCATAACGCATAACGCATAACGCATAACGCATAACGCATAACGCATAACGCATAACGCATAACGCCTAACGCATAACGCATAACGCATAACGCATAACGCATAACGCATAACGCATAACGCATAACGCATATCGTATAACGCAGAACGCTTAACGCATAACGCATAACGCATAACGCATAACGGATAACGCTTGACGCATAACGCATAACGCATAACGCATAACGCATAACGCATAACGCATAACGCATAACGCATAACGCATTACGCATAACGCATAACGCATAACGCATAACGCATAACGCATAACGCATAACGCATAACGCATAACGCATAACGCATAACGCATAACGCATAACGCATAACGCATAACTCATAACGCATAACGCATAACGCATAACGCATATCGCATAACGCATAACGCTTAACGCATAACGCATAACGCATAACGCATAACGCATATCGCATAACGCATAACGCATAACGCATAACGCATAACGCATAACGCATTACGCATAACGCATAACGCGTAACGCATAACGCATAACGCATAACGCATAACGCATAACGCATAACGCATAACGCATAACGCATAACGCGTAACGCGTAACGCGTAACGCGAAACGCGTAACGCATAACGCATAACGCATAACGCATAACGCATAACGCATAACGCATAACGCATAACGCATAACGCATAACGCATAACGCATAACGCATATCGCATAACGCATAACGCATAACGCATAACGCATAACGCATTACGCATAACGCATAACGCGTAACGCATAACGCATAACGCATAACGCATAACGCATAACGCATAACGCATAACGCGTAACGCGTAACGCGTAACGCGAAACGCGTAACGCATAACGCATAACGCATAACGCATAACGCATAACGGATAACGCATAACGCATAACGCATAACGCTTAACGCATAACGCATAACGCATAACGCATAACGGATAACGCTTGACGCATAACGCATAACGCATAACGCATAACGCATAACGCATCACGCATAACGCATATCGCATAACGCATAACGCATAACGCATAACGCATAACGCATAACGCATTACGCATAACGCATAACGCATAACGCATAACGCATAACGCATAACGCATAACGCATAACGCATAACGCCTAACGCATAACGCATAACGCATAACGCATAACGCATAACGCATAACGCATAACGCATAACGCATAACGCATAACGCATAACGCATAACGCATAACGCATATCGTATAACGCATAACGCTTAACGCATAACGCATAACGCATAACGCATAACGGATAACGCTTGACGCATAACGCATAACGCATAACGCATAACGCATAACGCATAACGCATAACGCATAACGCATAACGCATAACGCATAACGCATAACGCATAACGCATAACGCATAACGCATAACGCATAACGCATAACGCATAACGCATAACGCATAACGCATAACGCATAACGCATAACGCATAACGCATAACGCATAACGCATAACGCATAACGCATAACGCATAACGCATAACGCATAACGCATAACGCATAACGCATAACGCATAACGCATAACGCATAACGCATAACGCATAACGCATAACGCATAACGCATAACGCATAACGCAGAACGCATAACGCATAACGCATAACGCATAACGCATAACGCATAACGCATAACGCATAACGCATAACGCATAACGCATAACGCATAACGCATAACGCATAACGCCTAACGCCTAACGCATAACGCATAACGCATAACGCATAACGCATAACGCATAACGCATAACGCATAACGCATAACGCATAACGCATAACGCATAACGCATAACGCATAACGCATAACGCATAACGCATAACGCATAACGCATAACGCATAACGCATAACGCATAACGCATATCGCATAACGCTTAACGCATAACGCATAACGCATAACGCATAACGGATAACGCTTGACGCATAACGCATAACGCATAACGCATAACGCATAACGCATAACGCATAACGCATAACGCATAACGCATAACGCATAACGCATAACGCATAACGCATAACGCATAACGCATAACGCATAACGCATAACGCATAACGCATAACGCATAACGCATAACGCATAACGCATAACGCATAACGCATAACGCATAACGCATAACGCATAACGCATAACGCATAACGCATAACGCATAACGCATAACGCATAACGCATAACGCATAACGCATAACGCATAACGCATAACGCATAACGCATAACGCATAACGCATAACGCATAACGCATAACGCATAACGCATAACGCATAACGCATAACGCATAACGCATAACGCATAGCCCATAACGCATAACGCATAACGCACAACGCACAACGCACAACGCATAAAACATAACGCATAACGCATAACGCATAACGCATAACGCATAACGCATAACGCATAACGCATAACGCATAACGCATAACGCATAACGCATAACGCATAACGCATAACGCATAACGCATAACGCATAACGCAAAACGCATAACGCTTAACGAATAACGCATAACGCATAACGCATAACGCATAACGCATAACGCATAACGCATAACGCAAAACGCATAACGCTTAACGAATAACGCATAACGCATAACGCATAACGCTTAACGCATAACGCATAACGCATAACGCATAACGCATAACGCATAACGCATAACGCATAACGCATAACGCATAACGCATAACGCATAACGCATAACGCATAACGCATAACGGATAACGCTTGACGCATATCGCATAACGCATAACGGATAACGCTTGACGCATAACGCATAACGCATAACGCATAACGCATAACGCATAACGCATAACGCATAACGCATAACGCATAACGCATAACGCATAACGCATAACGCATAACGCATAACGCATAACGCATAACGCATAACGCATAACGCATAACGCATAACGCATAACGCATAACGCATAACGCATAACGCATAACGCATAACGCATAACGCATAACGCATAACGCATAACGCATAACGCATAACGCATAACGCATAACGCATAACGCATAACGCATAACGCATAACGCATAACGCATAACGCATAACGCATAACGCATAACGCATAACGCATAACGCTCTACGCATAACGCATAACGCATAACGCATAACGCATAACGCATAACGCATAACGCATATCGCATAACGCATAACGCATAACGCATTACGCATAACGCATAACGCATAACGCATAACGCATAACGCATAACGCATAACGCATAACGCATAACGCATAACGCATAACGCATAACGCATAACGCATAACGCATAACGCATAACGCATAACGCATAACGCATAACGCATAACGCATAACGCATAACGCATAACGCATAACGCATAACGCATAACGCATAACGCATAACGCATAACGCATAACGCATAACGCATAACGCATAACGCATAACGCATAACGCATAACGCATAACGCATAACGCATAACGCATAACGCATAACGCATAACGCATAACGCATAACGCATAACGCATAACGCATAACGCATAACGCATAACGCATAACGCATAACGCATAACGCATAACGCATAACGCATAACGCATAACGCATAACGCATAACGCATAACGCATAACGCATAACGCATAACGCATAACGCATAACGCATAACGCATAACGCATAACGCATAACGCATAACGCATAACGCATAACGCATAACGCATAACGGATAACGCATAACGCATAACGCTCTACGCATAACGCATAACGCATAACGCATAACGCATAACGCATAACGCATAACGCATATCGCATAACGCATAACGCTTAACGCATAACGCATAACGCATAACGGATAACGCTTGACGCATAACGCATAACGCATAACGCATAACGCATAACGCATAACGCATAACGCATAACGCATAACGCATATCGCATAACGCATAACGCATAACGCATAACGCATAACGCATAACGCATTACGCATAACGCATAACGCATAACGCATAACGCATAACGCATAACGCATAACGCATAACGCATAACGCATAACGCATAACGCATAACGCATAACGCATAACGCATAACGCATAACGCATAACGCATAACGGATAACGCATAACGCATAACGCATAACGCATAACGCATAACGCATAACGTATATCGCATAACGCATAACGCTTAACGCATAACGCATAACGCATAACGTATAACGGATAACGCATAACGCATAACGCATAACGCATAACGCATAACGCATAACGCATAACGCATAACGCATAACGCATAACGCATAACGCATAACGCATAACGCATAACGCATAACGCATAACGCATAACGCATAACGCATAACGCATAACGCATAACGCATAACGCATAACGCATAACGTATATCGCATAACGCATAACGCTTAACGCATAACGCATAACGCATAACGTATAACGGATAACGCATAACGCATAACGCATAACGCATAACGCATAACGCATAACGCATAACGCATAACGCATAACGCATAACGCATAACGCATAACGCATAACGCATAACGCATAACGCATAACGCATAACGCATAACGCATAACGCATAACGCATAACGCATAACGCATAACGCATAACGCATAACGCATAACGCATAACGCATAACGCATAACGCATAACGCATAACGGATAACGCATAACGCATAACGCATAACGCATAACGCATAACGCATAACGCATAACGCATAACGCATAACGCATAACGCATAACGCATAACGCATAACGCATAACGCATAACGCATAACGCATAACGCATAACGCATAACGCATAACGCATAACGCATAACGCATAACGCATAACGCATAACGCATAACGCATAACGCATAACGCATAACGCATAACGCATAACGCATAACGCATAACGCATAACGCATAACGCATAACGCATAACGCATAACGCATAACGCATAACGCATAACGCATAACGCATAACGCATAACGCATAACGCATAACGCATAACGCATAACGCATAGCCCATAACGCATAACGCATAACGCACAACGCACAACGCACAACGCATAAAACATAACGCATAACGCATAACGCATAACGCATAACGCATAACGCATAACGCATAACGCATAACGCATAACGCATAACGCATAACGCATAACGCATAACGCATAACGCATAACGCATAACGCATAACGCAAAACGCATAACGCTTAACGAATAACGCATAACGCATAACGCATAACGCATAACGCATAACGCATAACGCATAACGCAAAACGCATAACGCTTAACGAATAACGCATAACGCATAACGCATAACGCTTAACGCATAACGCATAACGCATAACGCATAACGCATAACGCATAACGCATAACGCATAACGCATAACGCATAACGCATAACGCATAACGCATAACGCATAACGGATAACGCTTGACGCATATCGCATAACGCATAACGGATAACGCTTGACGCATAACGCATAACGCATAACGCATAACGCATAACGCATAACGCATAACGCATAACGCATAACGCATAACGCATAACGCATAACGCATAACGCATAACGCATAACGCATAACGCATAACGCATAACGCATAACGCATAACGCATAACGCATAACGCATAACGCATAACGCATAACGCATAACGCATAACGCATAACGCATAACGCATAACGCATAACGCATAACGCATAACGCATAACGCATAACGCATAACGCATAACGCATAACGCATAACGCATAACGCATAACGCATAACGCTCTACGCATAACGCATAACGCATAACGCATAACGCATAACGCATAACGCATAACGCATATCGCATAACGCATAACGCATAACGCATTACGCATAACGCATAACGCATAACGCATAACGCATAACGCATAACGCATAACGCATAACGCATAACGCATAACGCATAACGCATAACGCATAACGCATAACGCATAACGCATAACGCATAACGCATAACGCATAACGCATAACGCATAACGCATAACGCATAACGCATAACGCATAACGCATAACGCATAACGCATAACGCATAACGCATAACGCATAACGCATAACGCATAACGCATAACGCATAACGCATAACGCATAACGCATAACGCATAACGCATAACGCATAACGCATAACGCATAACGCATAACGCATAACGCATAACGCATAACGCATAACGCATAACGCATAACGCATAACGCATAACGCATAACGCATAACGCATAACGCATAACGCATAACGCATAACGCATAACGCATAACGCATAACGCATAACGCATAACGCATAACGCATAACGCATAACGCATAACGCATAACGCATAACGCATAACGCATAACGCATAACGCATAACGGATAACGCATAACGCATAACGCTCTACGCATAACGCATAACGCATAACGCATAACGCATAACGCATAACGCATAACGCATATCGCATAACGCATAACGCTTAACGCATAACGCATAACGCATAACGGATAACGCTTGACGCATAACGCATAACGCATAACGCATAACGCATAACGCATAACGCATAACGCATAACGCATAACGCATATCGCATAACGCATAACGCATAACGCATAACGCATAACGCATAACGCATTACGCATAACGCATAACGCATAACGCATAACGCATAACGCATAACGCATAACGCATAACGCATAACGCATAACGCATAACGCATAACGCATAACGCATAACGCATAACGCATAACGCATAACGCATAACGGATAACGCATAACGCATAACGCATAACGCATAACGCATAACGCATAACGTATATCGCATAACGCATAACGCTTAACGCATAACGCATAACGCATAACGTATAACGGATAACGCATAACGCATAACGCATAACGCATAACGCATAACGCATAACGCATAACGCATAACGCATAACGCATAACGCATAACGCATAACGCATAACGCATAACGCATAACGCATAACGCATAACGCATAACGCATAACGCATAACGCATAACGCATAACGCATAACGCATAACGCATAACGCATAACGCATAACGCATAACGGATAACGCATAACGCATAACGCTCTACGCATAACGCATAACGCATAACGCATAACGCATAACGCATAACGCATAACGCATATCGCATAACGCATAACGCTTAACGCATAACGCATAACGCATAACGGATAACGCTTGACGCATAACGCATAACGCATAACGCATAACGCATAACGCATAACGCATAACGCATAACGCATAACGCATATCGCATAACGCATAACGCATAACGCATAACGCATAACGCATAACGCATTACGCATAACGCATAACGCATAACGCATAACGCATAACGCATAACGCATAACGCATAACGCATAACGCATAACGCATAACGCATAACGCATAACGCATAACGCATAACGCATAACGCATAACGCATAACGCATAACGCATAACGCATAACGCATAACTCATAACGCATAACGCATAACGCATAACGCATAACGGATAACGCTTGACGCATAACTCATAACGCATAACGCATAACGCATAACGCATAACGCATATCGCATAACGCATAACGCTTAACGCATAACGCATAACGCATAACGCATAACGGATAACGCTTGACGCATAACGCATAACGCATAACGCATAACGCATAACGCATAACGCATAACGCATAACGCATAACGCATAACGCATAACGCATAACGCATAACGCATAACGCATATCGCATAACGAATAACGCATAACGCATAACTCATAACGCATAACGCATAACGCATAACGCATAACGCATAACGCATAACGCATAACGCATAACGCATAACGCATAACGCATAACGCATAACGCATAACGCATAACGCATAACGCATAACGCATAACGCATAACGCATAACGCATAACGCATAACGCATAACGCATAACGCATAACGCCTAACGCATAACGCATAACGCATAACGCATAACGCATAACGCATAACGCATAACGCATAACGCATAACGCATAACGCATATCGTATAACGCATAACGCTTAACGCATAACGCATAACGCATAACGCATAACGGATAACGCTTGACGCATAACGCATAACGCATAACGCATAACGCATAACGCATAACGCATAACGCATAACGCATAACGCATAACGCATAACGCATAACGCATAACGCATAACGCATAACGCATAATGCATAACGCATAACGCATAACGCATAACGCATAACGCATAACGCATAACGCATAACGCATAACGCATAACGCATAACGCATAACGCATAACGCATAACGCATATCGCATAACGCATAACGCATAACGCTTAACGCATAACGCATAACGCATAACGCATAACGCATAACGCATAACGCATAACGCATAACGCATAACGCATAACGCATAACGCATAACGCATAACGCATAACGCATAACGCATAACGCATAACGCATAACGCATAACGCATAACGCATAACGCATAACGCATAACGCCTAACGCATAACGCATAACGCATAACGCATAACGCATAACGCATAACGCATAACGCATAACGCATAACGCATAACGCATAACGCATAACGCATAACGCATAACGCATAACGCATAACGCATAACGCATAACGCATAACGCATAACGCATAACGCATAACGCATAACGCATAACGCATAACGCATAACGCATAACGCATAACGCATAACGCATAACGCATAACGCATAACGCAAAACGCATAACGCTTAACGAATAACGCATAACGCATAACTCATAACGCATAACGCATAACGCATAACGCATAACGCATAACGCATAACGCATAACGCATAACGCATAACGCATAACGCATAACGCATAACGCATAACGCATAACGCATAACGCATAACGCATAACGCATAACGCATAACGCATATCGCATAACGCATAACGCATAACGCATAACGCATAACGCATAACGCATAACGCATAACGCATAACGCATAACGCATAACGCATAACTCATAACGCATAACGCATAACGCATAACGCATATCGCATAACGCATAACGCTTAACGCATAACGCATAACGCATAACGCATAACGGATAACGCTTGACGCATAACGCATAACGCATATCGCATAACGCATAACGCTTAACGCATAACGCATAACGCATAACGCATAACGGATAACGCTTGACGCATAACGCATAACGCATAACGCATAACGCATAACGCATAACGCATAACGCATATCGCATAACGCATAACGCATAACGCATAACGCATAACGCATAACGCATAACGCATAACGCATTACGCATAACGCATAACGCATAACGCATAACGCATAACGCATAACGCATAACGCATAACGCATAACGCATAACGCATAACGCATAACGCATAACGCATAACGCATAACGCATAACGCATAACGCATAACGGATAACGCATAACGCATAACGCATAACGCATAACGCATAACGCATAACGTATATCGCATAACGCATAACGCTTAACGCATAACGCATAACGCATAACGTATTACGGATAACGCATAACGCATAACGCATAACGCATAACGCATAACGCATAACGCATAACGCATAACGCATAACGCATAACGCATAACGCATAACGCATAACGCATAACGCATAACGCATAACGCATAACGCATAACGCATAACGCATAACGCATAACGCATAACGCATAACGCATAACGCATAACGCATAACGCATAACGCATAACGCATAACGCATAACTCATAACGCATAACGCATAACGCATATCGCATAACGCATAACGCTTAACGCATAACGCATAACGCATAACGCATAACGCATATCGCATAACGCATAACGCATAACGCATAACGCATAACGCATAACGCGTAACGCATAACGCATAACGCATAACGCATAACGCATAACGCATAACGCATAACGCATAACGCGTAACGCGTAACGCGTAACGCGAAACGCGTAACGCATAACGCATAACGCATAACGCATAACGCATAACGCATAACGCATAACGCATAACGCATTACGCATAACGCATAACGCATAACGCATAACGCATATCGCATAACGCATAACGCATAACGCATAACGCATAACGCATTACGCATAACGCATAACGCGTAACGCATAACGCATAACGCATAACGCATAACGGATAACGCATAACGCATAACGCATAACGCATAACGCATAACGCATTACGCATAACGCATAACGCATAACGCATAACGCATAACGCATATCGCATAACGCATAACGCATAACGCATAACGCATAACGCATAACGCATTACGCATAACGCATAACGCATAACGCATAACGCATAACGCATAACGCATAACGCATAACGCATAACGCATAACGCCTAACGCATAACGCATAACGCATAACGCATAACGCATAACGCATAACGCATAACGCATAACGCATAACGCATATCGTATAACGCAGAACGCTTAACGCATAACGCATAACGCATAACGCATAACGGATAACGCTTGACGCATAACGCATAACGCATAACGCATAACGCATAACGCATAACGCATAACGCATAACGCATAACGCATTACGCATAACGCATAACGCATAACGCATAACGCATAACGCATAACGCATAACGCATAACGCATAACGCATAACGCATAACGCATAACGCATAACGCATAACGCATAACGCATAACTCATAACGCATAACGCATAACGCATAACGCATATCGCATAACGCATAACGCTTAACGCATAACGCATAACGCATAACGCATAACGCATATCGCATAACGCATAACGCATAACGCATAACGCATAACGCATAACGCATTACGCATAACGCATAACGCGTAACGCATAACGCATAACGCATAACGCATAACGCATAACGCATAACGCATAACGCATAACGCATAACGCGTAACGCGTAACGCGTAACGCGAAACGCGTAACGCATAACGCATAACGCATAACGCATAACGCATAACGCATAACGCATAACGCATAACGCATAACGCATAACGCATAACGCATATCGCATAACGCATAACGCATAACGCATAACGCATAACGCATTACGCATAACGCATAACGCGTAACGCATAACGCATAACGCATAACGCATAACGCATAACGCATAACGCATAACGCGTAACGCGTAACGCGTAACGCGAAACGCGTAACGCATAACGCATAACGCATAACGCATAACGCATAACGGATAACGCATAACGCATAACGCATAACGCTTAACGCATAACGCATAACGCATAACGCATAACGGATAACGCTTGACGCATAACGCATAACGCATAACGCATAACGCATAACGCATCACGCATAACGCATATCGCATAACGCATAACGCATAACGCATAACGCATAACGCATAACGCATTACGCATAACGCATAACGCATAACGCATAACGCATAACGCATAACGCATAACGCATAACGCATAACGCCTAACGCATAACGCATAACGCATAACGCATAACGCATAACGCATAACGCATAACGCATAACGCATAACGCATAACGCATAACGCATAACGCATAACGCATATCGTATAACGCATAACGCTTAACGCATAACGCATAACGCATAACGCATAACGGATAACGCTTGACGCATAACGCATAACGCATAACGCATAACGCATAACGCATAACGCATAACGCATAACGCATAACGCATAACGCATAACGCATAACGCATAACGCATAACGCATAACGCATAACGCATAACGCATAACGCATAACGCATAACGCATAACGCATAACGCATAACGCATAACGCATAACGCATAACGCATAACGCATAACGCATAACGCATAACGCATAACGCATAACGCATAACGCATAACGCATAACGCATAACGCATAACGCATAACGCATAACGCATAACGCATAACGCATAACGCATAACGCAGAACGCATAACGCATAACGCATAACGCATAACGCATAACGCATAACGCATAACGCATAACGCATAACGCATAACGCATAACGCATAACGCATAACGCATAACGCATAACGCCTAACGCCTAACGCATAACGCATAACGCATAACGCATAACGCATAACGCATAACGCATAACGCATAACGCATAACGCATAACGCATAACGCATAACGCATAACGCATAACGCATAACGCATAACGCATAACGCATAACGCATAACGCATAACGCATAACGCATAACGCATATCGCATAACGCTTAACGCATAACGCATAACGCATAACGCATAACGGATAACGCTTGACGCATAACGCATAACGCATAACGCATAACGCATAACGCATAACGCATAACGCATAACGCATAACGCATAACGCATAACGCATAACGCATAACGCATAACGCATAACGCATAACGCATAACGCATAACGCATAACGCATAACGCATAACGCATAACGCATAACGCATAACGCATAACGCATAACGCATAACGCATAACGCATAACGCATAACGCATAACGCATAACGCATAACGCATAACGCATAACGCATAACGCATAACGCATAACGCATAACGCATAACGCATAACGCATAACGCATAACGCATAACGCATAACGCATAACGCATAACGCATAACGCATAACGCATAACGCATAACGCATAACGCATAACGCATAGCCCATAACGCATAACGCACAACGCACAACGCACAACGCATAAAACATAACGCATAACGCATAACGCATAACGCATAACGCATAACGCATAACGCATAACGCATAACGCATAACGCATAACGCATAACGCATAACGCATAACGCATAACGCATAACGCATAACGCAAAACGCATAACGCTTAACGAATAACGCATAACGCATAACGCATAACGCATAACGCATAACGCATAACGCATAACGCAAAACGCATAACGCTTAACGAATAACGCATAACGCATAACGCATAACGCTTAACGCATAACGCATAACGCATAACGCATAACGCATAACGCATAACGCATAACGCATAACGCATAACGCATAACGCATAACGCATAACGCATAACGGATAACGCTTGACGCATATCGCATAACGCATAACGGATAACGCTTGACGCATAACGCATAACGCATAACGCATAACGCATAACGCATAACGCATAACGCATAACGCATAACGCATAACGCATAACGCATAACGCATAACGCATAACGCATAACGCATAACGCATAACGCATAACGCATAACGCATAACGCATAACGCATAACGCATAACGCATAACGCATAACGCATAACGCATAACGCATAACGCATAACGCATAACGCATAACGCATAACGCATAACGCATAACGCATAACGCATAACGCATAACGCTCTACGCATAACGCATAACGCATAACGCATAACGCATAACGCATAACGCATAACGCATATCGCATAACGCATAACGCATAACGCATTACGCATAACGCATAACGCATAACGCATAACGCATAACGCATAACGCATAACGCATAACGCATAACGCATAACACATAACGCATAACGCATAACGCATAACGCATAACGCATAACGCATAACGCATAACGCATAACGCATAACGCATAACGCATAACGCATAACGCATAACGCATAACGCATAACGCATAACGCATAACGCATAACGCATAACGGATAACGCTTGACGCATATCGCATAACGCATAACGGATAACGCTTGACGCATAACGCATAACGCATAACGCATAACGCATAACGCATAACGCATAACGCATAACGCATAACGCATAACGCATAACGCATAACGCATAACGCATAACGCATAACGCATAACGCATAACGCATAACGCATAACGCATAACGCATAACGCATAACGCATAACGCATAACGCATAACGCATAACGCATAACGCATAACGCATAACGCATAACGCATAACGCATAACGCATAACGCATAACGCATAACGCATAACGCATAACGCATAACGCATAACGCATAACGCATAACGCATAACGCATAACGCATAACGCATAACGCATAACGCATAACGCATAACGCATAACGCATAACGCATAACGCATAACGCATAACGCATAACGCATAACGCATAACGCATAACGCATAACGCATAACGCATAACGCATAACGCATAACGCATAACGCATAACGCATAACGCATAACGCATAACGCATAACGCATAACGCATAACGCATAACGCATAACGCATAACGGATAACGCATAACGCATAACGCATAACGCTCTACGCATAACGCATAACGCATAACGCATAACGCATAACGCATAACGCATATCGCATAACGCATAACGCTTAACGCATAACGCATAACGCATAACGGATAACGCTTGACGCATAACGCATAACGCATAACGCATAACGCATAACGCATAACGCATAACGCATAACGCATAACGCATATCGCATAACGCATAACGCATAACGCATAACGCATAACGCATAACGCATTACGCATAACGCATAACGCATAACGCATAACGCATAACGCATAACGCATAACGCATAACGCATAACGCATAACGCATAACGCATAACGCATAACGCATAACGCATAACGCATAACGCATAACGCATAACGCATAACGGATAACGCATAACGCATAACGCATAACGCATAACGCATAACGCATAACGTATATCGCATAACGCATAACGCTTAACGCATAACGCATAACGCATAACGTATAACGGATAACGCATAACGCATAACGCATAACGCATAACGCATAACGCATAACGCATAACGCATAACGCATAACGCATAACGCATAACGCATAACGCATAACGCATAACGCATAACGCATAACGCATAACGCATAACGCATAACGCATAACGCATAACGCATAACGCATAACGCATAACGCATAACGCATAACGCATAACGCATAACGCATAACGCATAACGCATAACGCATAACGCATAACGGATAACGCATAACGCATAACGCTCTACGCATAACGCATAACGCATAACGCATAACGCATAACGCATAACGCATAACGCATATCGCATAACGCATAACGCTTAACGCATAACGCATAACGCATAACGGATAACGCTTGACGCATAACGCATAACGCATAACGCATAACGCATAACGCATAACGCATAACGCATAACGCATAACGCATAACGCATAACGCATAACGCATAACGCATATCGCATAACGCATAACGCATAACGCATAACGCATAACGCATAACGCATTACGCATAACGCATAACGCATAACGCATAACGCATAACGCATAACGCATAACGCATAACGCATAACGCATAACGCATAACGCATAACGCATAACGCATAACGCATAACGCATAACGCATAACGCATAACGCATAACGCATAACGCATAACGCATAACGCATAACGCATAACTCATAACGCATAACGCATAACGCATAACGCATAACGGATAACGCTTGACGCATAACTCATAACGCATAACGCATAACGCATAACGCATATCGCATAACGCATAACGCTTAACGCATAACGCATAACGCATAACGCATAACGGATAACGCTTGACGCATAACGCATAACGCATAACGCATAACGCATAACGCATAACGCATAACGCATAACGCATAACGCATAACGCATAACGCATAACGCATAACGCATAACGCATATCGCATAACGCATAACGCATAACGCATAACGCATAACGCATAACGCATTACGCATAACGCATAACGCATAACGCATAACGCATAACGCATAACGCATAACGCATAACGCATAACGCATAACGCATAACGCATAACGCATAACCCATAACGCATAACGCATAACGCATAACGCATAACGCATAACGCATAACGCATAACGCATAACGCATAACGCATAACGCATAACGCATAACGCATAACGCATAACGCATAACGCATAACTCATAACGCATAACGCATAACGCATAACGCATAACGGATAACGCTTGACGCATAACTCATAACGCATAACGCATAACGCATAACGCATATCGCATAACGCATAACGCTTAACGCATAACGCATAACGCATAACGCATAACGGATAACGCTTGACGCATAACGCATAACGCATAACGCATAACGCATAACGCATAACGCATAACGCATAACGCATAACGCATAACGCATAACGCATAACGCATAACGCATAACGCATAACGCATAACGCATAACGCATAACGCATAACGCATAACGCATAACGCATAACGCATAACGCATAACGCATAACGCATAACGCATAACGCATAACGCATAACGCATAACGCATAACGCATAACGCATAACGCATAACGCATAACGCATAACGCATAACGCATAACGCATAACGCATAACGCATAACGCATTACGCATTACGCATAACGCATAACGCATAACGCATAACGCATAACGCATAACGCATAACGCATAACGCATAACGCATAACGCATAACGCATAACGCATAACGCATAACGCATAACGCATTACGCATAACGCATAACGCATAACGCATAACGCATAACGCATAACGCATAACGCATAACGCATAACGCATAACGCATAACGCATAACGCATAACGCATAACGCATAACGCATAACGGATAACGCATAACGCATAACGCTCTACGCATAACGCATAACGCATAACGCATAACGCATAACGCATAACGCATAACGCATATCGCATAACGCATAACGCTTAACGCATAACGCATAACGCATAACGGATAACGCTTGACGCATAACGCATAACGCATAACGCATAACGCATAACGCATAACGCATAACGCATAACGCATAACGCATAACGCATAACGCATATCGCATAACGCATAACGCATAACGCATAACGCATAACGCATAACGCATAACGCATAACGCATAACTCATAACGCATAACGCATAACGCATAACGGATAACGCTTGACGCATAACTCATAACGCATAACGCATAACGCATAACGCATATCGCATAACGCATAACGCTTAACGCATAACGCATAACGCATAACGCATAACGGATAACGCTTGACGCATAACGCATAACGCATAACGCATAACGCATAACGCATAACGGATAACGCTTGACGCATAACTCATAACGCATAACGCATAACGCATGACGCATATCGCATAACGCATAACGCTTAACGCATAACGCATAACGCATAACGCATAACGGATAACGCTTGACGCATAACGCATAACGCATAACGCATAACGCATAACGCATAACGCATAACGCATAACGCATAACGCATAACGCATAACGCATAACGCATAACGCATAACGCATAACGCATAACGCATAACGCATAACGCATAACGCATAACGCATAACGCATAACGCATAACGCATAACGCATAACGCATAACGCATAACGCATAACGCATAACGCATAACGCATAACGCATAACGCATAACGCATAACGCATAACGCATAACGCATAACGCATAACGCATAACGCATAACGCATAACGCATAACGCATAACGCATAACGCATAACGCATAACGCATAACGCATAACGCATAACGCATAACGCATAACGCATAACGCATAACGCATAACGCATAACGCATAACGCATAACGCATAACGCATAACGCATAACGCATAACGCATAACGCATAACGCATAACGCATAACGCATAACGCATAACGCATAACGCGTAACGCGTAACGCGTAACGCGTAACGCGTAACGCGTAACGCGTAACGCGAAACGCATAACGCATAACGCATAACGCATAACGCATAACGCATAACGCATAACGCATAACGCATAACGCATAACGCATAACGGATAACGCTTGACGCATAACGCATAACGCATAACGCATAACGCATAACGCATAACGCATAACGCATAACGCATAACGCATAACGCATAACGCATAACGCATAACGCGTAACGCGTGACGCGTTACGCATAACGCATTACGCATAACGCATAACGCATAACGCATAACGCATAACGCATAACGCATAACGCATAACGCGTAACGCATAACGCATAACGCATAACGCATAACGCATAACGCATAACGCATAACGCATAACGCATAACGCATAACGCATAACGCATAACGCATAACGCATAACGCATAACGCATAACGCATAACGCATAACGCATAACGCATAACGCATAACGCATAACGCATAACGCATAACGCATAACGCATAACGCATAACGCATAACGCATAACGCATAACGCATAACGCATAACGCATAACGCATAACGCATAACGCATAACGCATAACGCATAACGCATAACGCATAACGCATAACGCATAACGCATAACGCATAACGCATAACGCATAACGCATAACGCATAACGCATAACGCATAACGCATAACGCATAACGCATAACGCATAACGCATAACGCATAACGCATAACGCATAACGCATAACGCATAACGCATAACGCATAACGCATAACGCATAACGCATAACGCATAACGCATAACGCATAACGCATAACGCATAACGCATAACGTATATCGCATAACGCATAACGCATAACGCATAACGCATAACGCATAACGCATTACGCATAACGCATAACGCATAACGCATAACGCATAACGCATAACGCATAACGCATAACGCATAACGCATAACGCATAACGCATAACGCATAACGCATAACGCATAACGCATAACGCATAACGCATAACGCATGACGCATAACGCATAACGCATAACGCATAACGCATAACGCATAACGCATAACGCATAACGCATAACGCATAACGCATAACGCATAACGCATAACGCGTAACGCGTAACGCGTAACGCGTAACGCGTAACGCGAAACGCATAACGCATAACGCATAACGCATAACGCATAACGCATAACGCATAACGCATAACGCATAACGCATAACGCATAACGCATAACGCATAACGCATAACGGATAACGCTTGACGCATAACGCATAACGCATAACGCATAACGCATAACGCATAACGCATAACGCATTACGCATAACGCATAACGCATAACGCATAACGCATAACGCATAACGCATAACGCATAACGCATAACGCGTAACGCGTAACGCGTGACGCGTTACGCATAACGCATATCGCATAGCGCATGACGCATAACGCTTAACGAATAACGCATAACGCATAACGCATAACGCATAACGCATAACGCATAACGCATAACGCATAACGCATAGCGCATAACGCATAACGCATAACGCATAACGCATAACGCATAACGCATAACGCATAACGCATAACGCATAACGCATAACGCATAACGCATAACGCATAACGCATTACGCATAACGCATAACGCATAACGCATAACGCATAACGCATAACGCATAACGCATAACGCGTAACGCGTGACGCGTTACGCATAACGCATATCGCATAGCGCATGACGCATAACGCTTAACGAATAACGCATAACGCATAACGCATAACGCATAACGCATAACGCATAACGCATAACGCATAACGCATAACGCATAGCGCATAACGCATAACGCATAACGCATAACGCATAACGCATAACGCATAACGCATAACGCATAACGCATAACGCATAACGCATAACGCATAACGCATAACGCATAACGCATAACGCATAACGCATAACGCATAACGCATAACGCATAACGCATAACGCATAACGCATAACGCATAACGCATAACGCATAACGCATAACGCATAACGCATATCGCATAACGCATAACGCTTAACGCATGACGCATAACGCATAACGCATAACGGATAACGCTTGACGCATAACGCATAACGCATAACGCATAACGCATAACGCATAACGCATAACGCATAACGCATAACGCATAACGCATAACGCATAACGCATAACGCATAACGCATAACGCATAACGCATAACGCATAACGCATAACGCATAACGCATAACGCATAACGCATAACGCATAACGCATAACGCATAACGCATAACGCATAACGCATAACGCATAACGCATAACGCATAACGCATAACGCATAACGCATAACGCATAACGCATAACGCATAACGCGTAACGCATAACGCATAACGCATAACGCATAACGCATAACGCTTAACGCATAACGCATAACGCATAACGCATAACGGATAACGCTTGACGCATAACGCATAACGCATAACGCATAACGCATAACGCATAACGCATAACGCATAACGCATAACGCATAACGCATAACGCATAACGCATAACGCATAACGCATAACGCATAACGCATAACGCATAACGCATAACGCATAACGCATAACGCATAACGCATAACGCATAACGCATAACGCATAACGCATAACGCATAACGCATAACGCATAACGCATAACGCATAACGCATAACGCATAACGCATAACGCATAACGCATAACGCATAACGCATAACGCATAACGCATAACGCATAACGCATAACGCATAACGCATAACGCATAACGCATAACGCATAACGCATAACGCATAACGCATAACGCATAACGCATAACGCATAACGCATAACGCATAACGCATAACGCATAACGCATAACGCATAACGCATAACGCGTAACGCATAACGCATAACGCATAACGCATAACGCATAACGCTTAACGCATAACGAATAACGCATAACGCATAACGCATAACGCATAACGCATAACGCATAACGCATAACGCATAACGCATAACGCATAGCGCATAACGCATAACGCATAACGCATAACGCATAACGCATAACGCATAACGCATAACGCATAACGCATAACGCATAACGCATAACGCATAACGCATAACGCATAACGCATAACGCATAACGCATAACGCATAACGCATAACGCATAACGCATAACGCATAACGCATAACGCATAACGCATAACGCATAACGCATAACGCATAACGCATAACGCATAACGCATAACGCATAACGCATAACGCATAACGCGTAACGCATAACGCGTAACGCATAACGCATAACGCATAACGCATAACGCATAACGCTTAACGCATAACGCATAACGCATAACGCATAACGGATAACGCTTGACGCATAACGCATAACGCATAACGCATAACGCATAACGCATAACGCATAACGCATAACGCATAACGCATAACGCATAACGCATAACGCATAACGCATAACGCATAACGCATAACGCATAACGCATAACGCATAACGCATAACGCATAACGCATAACGCATAACGCATAACGCATAACGCATAACGCATAACGCATAACGCATAACTCATAACGCATAACGCATAACGCATAACGCATATCGCATAACGCATAACGCTTAACGCATAACGCATAACGCATAACGCATAACGGATAACGCTTGACGCATAACGCATAACGCATAACGCATAACGCATAACGCATAACGCATAACGCATAACGCATATCGCATAACGCATAACGCATAACGCATAACGCATAACGCATAACGCATTACGCATAACGCATAACGCATAACGCATAACGCATAACGCATAACGCATAACGCATAACGCATAACGCATAACGCATAACGCATAACGCATAACGCATAACGCATAACGCATAACGCATAACGCATAACGCATAACGCATAACGCATAACGCATAACGCATAACGCGTAACGCGTAACGCGTAACGCGTAACGCGTAACGCGAAACGCATAACGCATAACGCATAACGCATAACGCATAACGCATAACGCATAACGCATAACGCATAACGGATAACGCTTGACGCATAACGCATAACGCATAACGCATAACGCATAACGCATAACGCATAACGCATAACGCATAACGCATAACGCATAACGCATAACGCATAACGCATAACGCATAACGCATAACGCATAACGCATAACGCATAACGCATAACGCATAACGCATAACGCATAACGCATAACGCATAACGCATAACGCATAACGCATAACGCATAACGCATAACGCATAACGCATAACGCATAACGCATAACGCATAACGCATAACGCATAACGCATAACGCATAACGCATAACGCATAACGCATAACGCATAACGCATAACGCATAACGCATAACGCATATCGCATAACGCATAACGCATAACGCATAACGCATAACGCATAACGCATAACGCATAACGCATAACGCATAACGCATAACGCATAACGCATAACGCATAACGCTTAACGCATAACGCATAACGCATAACGCATAACGGATAACGCTTGACGCATAACGCATAACGCATAACGCATAACGCATAACGCATAACGCATAACGCATAACGCATAACGCATAACGCATAACGCATAACGCATAACGCATAACGCATAACGCATAACGCATAACGCATAACGCATAACGCATAACGCATAACGCATAACGCATAACGCATAACGCATAACGCATAACGCATAACGCATAACGCATAACGCATAACGCATAACGCTTAACGCATAACGCATAACGCATAACGCATAACGGATAACGCTTGACGCATAACGCATAACGCATAACGCATAACGCATAACGCATAACGCATATCGCATAACGCATAACGCATAACGCATAACGCATAACGCATAACGCATTACGCATAACGCATAACGCATAACGCATAACGCATAACGCATAACGCATAACGCATAACGCATAACGCATAACGCATAACGCATAACGCATAACGCATAACGCATAACGCATAACGCATAACGCATAACGCATAACGCATAACGGATAACGCATAACGCATAACGCATAACGCATAACGCATAACGCATAACGTATATCGCATAACGCATAACGCTTAACGCATAACGCATAACGCATAACGTATAACGGATAACGCATAACGCATAACGCATAACGCATAACGCATAACGCATAACGTATATCGCATAACGCATAACGCTTAACGCATAACGCATAACGCATAACGCATAACGCATAACGCATAACGCATAACGCATAACGCTTAACGCATAACGCATAACGCATAACGCATAACGGATAACGCTTGACGCATAACGCATAACGCATAACGCATAACGCATAACGCATAACGCATAACGCATAACGCATAACGCATAACGCATAACGCATAACGCATAACGCATAACGCATAACGCATAACGCATAACGCATAACGCATAACGCATAACGCATAACGCATAACGCATAACGCATAACGCATAACGCATAACGCATAACTCATAACGCATAACGCATAACGCATAACGCATATCGCATAACGCATAACGCTTAACGCATAACGCATAACGCATAACGCATAACGGATAACGCTTGACGCATATGCATAACGCATAACGCATAACGCATAACGCATAACGCATAACGCATATCGCATAACGCATAACGCATAACGCATAACGCATAACGCATAACGCATTACGCATAACGCATAACGCATAACGCATAACGCATAACGCATAACGCATAACGCATAACGCATAACGCATAACGCATAACGCATAACGCATAACGCATAACGCATAACGCATAACGCATAACGCATAACGGATAACGCATAACGCATAACGCATAACGCATAACGCATAACGGATAACGCATAACGCATAACGCATAACGCATAACGCATAACGCATAACGCATAACGTATATCGCATAACGCATAACGCTTAACGCATAACGCATAACGCATAACGTATAACGGATAACGCATAACGCATAACGCATAACGCATAACGCATAACGCATAACGTATATCGCATAACGCATAACGCTTAACGCATAACGCATAACGCATAACGCATAACGCATAACGCATAACGCATAACGCATAACGCATAACGCATAACGCATAACGCATAACGCATAACGCATAACGCATAACGCATAACGCATAACGCATAACGCATAACGCATAACGCATAACGCATAACGCATAACGCATAACGCATAACGCATAACGCATAACGCATAACGCATAACGCATAACGCATAACGCATAACGCATAACGCATAACGCATAACGGATAACGCTTGACGCATAACGCATAACGCATAACGCATAACGCATAACGCATAACGCATAACGCATAACGCATAACGCATAACGCATAACGCATAACGCATAACGCATAACGCATAACTCATAACGCATAACGCATAACGCATAACGCATATCGCATAACGCATAACGCTTAACGCATAACGCATAACGCATAACGCATAACGGATAACGCTTGACGCATATGCATAACGCATAACGCATAACGCATAACGCATAACGCATATCGCATAACGCATAACGCATAACGCATAACGCATAACGCATAACGCATTACGCATAACGCATAACGCATAACGCATAACGCATAACGCATAACGCATAACGCATAACGCATAACGCATAACGCATAACGCATAACGCATAACGCATAACGCATAACGCATAACGCATAACGCATAACGCATAACGCATAACGCATAACGCATAACGCATAACGCATAACGGATAACGCATAACGCATAACGCATAACGCATAACGCATAACGTATATCGCATAACGCATAACGCTTAACGCATAACGCATAACGCATAACGTATAACGGATAACGCATAACGCATAACGCATAACGCATAACGCATAACGCATAACGTATATCGCATAACGCATAACGCTTAACGCATAACGCATAACGCATAACGCATAACGCATAACGCATAACGCATAACGCATAACGCATAACGCATAACGCATAACGCATAACGCATAACGCATAACGCATAACGCATAACGCATAACGCATAACGCATAACGCATAACGCATAACGCATAACGCATAACGCATAACGCATAACGCATAACGCATAACGCATAACGCATAACGCATAACGCATAACGCATAACGCATAACGCATAACGGATAACGCTTGACGCATAACGCATAACGCATAACGCATAACGCATAACGCATAACGCATAACGCATAACGCATAACGCATAACGCATAACGCATAACGCATTACGCATAACGCATAACGCATAACGCATAACGCATAACGCATAACGCATAACGCATAACGCATAACGCATAACGCATAACGCATAACGCATAACGCATAACGCATAACGCATAACGCATAACGCATAACGCATAACGCATAACGCATAACGCATAACGCATAACGCATAACGCATAACGCATAACGCATAACGCATAACGCATAACGCATAACGCATAACGCATAACGCATAACGCATAGCCCATAACGCATAACGCATAACGCATAACGCATAACGCATAACGCATAACGCTTAACGAATAACGCATAACGCATAAAGCATTACGCATAACGCATAACGCATAACGCATAACGCATAACGCATAACGCATAACGCATAACGCATAACGCATAACGCATAACGCATAACGCATAACGCATAACGCATAACGCATAACGCATAACGCATAACGCATAACGCATAACGCATAACGCATAACGCATAACGCATAACGCATAACGCATAACGCATAACGCATAACGCATAACGCATAACGCATAACGCATAACGCATAACGCATAACGCATAACGCATAACGCATAACGCATAACGCATAACGCATAACGCATAACGCATAACGCATAACGCATAACGCATAACGCATAACGCATATCGCATAACGCATAACGCATAACGCATAACGCATAACGCATAACGCATTACGCATAACGCATAACGCATAACGCATAACGCATAACGCATAACGCATAACGCATAACGCATAACGCATAACGCATAACGCATAACGCATAACGCATAACGCATAACGCATAACGCATAACGCATAACGCATAACGCATAACGCATAACGCATAACGCATAACGCATAACGCATAACGCATAACGCATAACGCATAACGCATAACGCATAACGCATAACGCATATCGCATAACGCATAACGCATAACGCATAACGCATAACGCATAACGCATTACGCATAACGCATAACGCATAACGCATAACGCATAACGCATAACGCATAACGCATAACGCATAACGCATAACGCATAACGCATAACGCATAACGCATAACGCATAACGCATAACGCATAACGCATAACGCATAACGCATAACGCATAACGCATAACGCATAACGCATAACGCATAACGCATAACGCATAACGCATAACGCATAACGCATAACGCATTACGCATAACGCATAACGCATAACGCATAACGCATAACGCATAACGCATAACGCATAACGCATAACGCATAACGCATAACGCATAACGCATAACGCATAACGCATAACGCATAACGCATAACGCATATCGCATAACGCATAACGCTTAACGCATGACGCATAACGCATAACGCATAACGGATAACGCTTGACGCATAACGCATAACGCATAACGCATAACGCATAACGCATAACGCAAAACGCATAACGCATAACGCATAACGCATAACGCATAACGCATTACGCATAACGCATAACGCATAACGCATAACGCATAACGCATAACGCATAACGCATAACGCATAACGCATAACGCATAACGCATAACGCATAACGCATAACGCATAACGCATAACGCATATCGCATAACGCATAACGCTTAACGCATGACGCATAACGCATAACGCATAACGGATAACGCTTGACGCATAACGCATAACGCATAACGCATAACGCATAACGCATAACGCAAAACGCATAACGCATAACGCATAACGCATAACGCATAACGCATTACGCATAACGCATAACGCATAACGCATAACGCATAACGCATAACGCATAACGCATAACGCATAACGCATAACGCATAACGCATAACGCATAACGCATAACGCATAACGCATAACGCATAACGCATAACGCATAACGCATAACGCATAACGCATAACGCATAACGCATAACGCATAACGCATAACGCATAACGCATAACGCATAACGCATAACGCATAACGCATAACGCATAACGCATAACGCATAACGCATAACGCATAACGCATAACGCATAACGCATAACGCATAACGCATAACGCATAACGCATAACGCATAACGCATAACGCATGACGCATAACGCATAACGCATAACGCATAACGCATAACGCATAACGCATAACGCATAACGCATAACGCATAACGCATAACGCATAACGCATAACGCGTAACGCATAACGCATAACGCGTAACGCGTAACGCGTAACGCGTAACGCGAAACGCATAACGCATAACGCATAACGCATAACGCATAACGCATAACGCATAACGCATAACGCATAACGCATAACGCATAACGCATAACGCATAACGCATAACGCATAACGCATAACGCATAACGCATAACGGATAACGCTTGACGCATAACGCATAACGCATAACGCATAACGCATAACGCATAACGCATAACGCATAACGCATAACGCATAACGCATAACGCATAACGCATAACGCATAACGCATAACGCATAACGCATAACGCATAACGCATAACGCATAACGCATAACGCATAACGCATAACGCATAACGCATAACGCATAACGCATAACGCATAACGCATAACGCATAACGCATAACGCATAACGCATAACGCATAACGCATAACGCATAACGCATAACGCATAACGCATAACGCAAAACGCATAACGCTTAACGAATAACGCATAACGCATAACTCATAACGCATAACGCATAACGCATAACGCATAACGCATAACGCATAACGCATAACGCATAACGCATAACGCATAACGCATAACGCATAACGCATAACGCATAACGCATAACGCATAACGCATAACGCATAACGCATAACGCATAACGCATAACGCATAACGCATAACGCATAACGCATAACGCATAACGCATAACGCATAACGCATAACGCATAACGCATAACGCATAACGCATAACGCATAACGCATAACGCATAACGCATAACGCATAACGCATAACGCATAACGCATAACGCATAACGCATAACGCATAACGCATAACGCATAACGCATAACGCATAACGCATAACGCATAACGCATAACGCATAACGCATAACGCATAACGCATAACGCATAACGCATAACGCTTAACGCATAACGCATAACGCATAACGCATAACGGATAACGCTTGACGCATAACGCATAACGCATAACGCATAACGCATAACGCATAACGCATAACGCATAACGCATAACGCATAACGCATAACGCATAACGCATAACGCATTACGCATAACGCATAACGCATAACGCATAACGCATAACGCATAACGCATAACGCATAACGCATAACGCATAACGCATAACGCATAACGCATAACGCATATCGCATAGCGCATGACGCATAACGCTTAACGAATAACGCATAACGCATAACGCATAACGCATAACGCATAACGCATAACGCATAGCGCATAACGCATAACGCATAACGCATAACGCATAACGCATAACGCATAACGCATAACGCATAACGCATAACGCATAACGCATAACGCATAACGCATAACGCATAACGCATAACGCATAACGCATAACGCATAACGCATAACGCATAACGCATAACGCATAACGCATAACGCATAACGCATATCGCATAACGCATAACGCTTAACGCATGACGCATAACGCATAACGCATAACGGATAACGCTTGACGCATAACGCATAACGCATAACGCATAACGCATAACGCATAACGCATAACGCATAACGCATAACGCATAACGCATAACGCATAACGCATAACGCATAACGCATAACGTATAACGCATAACGCATAACGCATAACGCATAACGCATAACGCATAACGCATAACGCATAACGCATAACGCATAACGCATAACGCATAACGCATAACGCATAACGCATAACGCATAACGCATAACGCATAACGCATAACGCATAACGCATAACGCATAACGCATAACTCATAACGCATAACGCATAACGCATAACGCATATCGCATAACGCATAACGCTTAACGCATAACGCATAACGCATAACGCATAACGGATAACGCTTGACGCATATGCATAACGCATAACGCATAACGCATAACGCATAACGCATATCGCATAACGCATAACGCATAACGCATAACGCATAACGCATAACGCATTACGCATAACGCATAACGCATAACGCATAACGCATAACGCATAACGCATAACGCATAACGCATAACGCATAACGCATAACGCATAACGCATAACGCATAACGCATAACGCATAACGCATAACGCATAACGCATAACGCATAACGCATAACGCATAACGCATAACGCATAACGGATAACGCATAACGCATAACGCATAACGCATAACGCATAACGCATAACGTATATCGCATAACGCATAACGCTTAACGCATAACGCATAACGCATAACGTATAACGGATAACGCATAACGCATAACGCATAACGCATAACGCATAACGCATAACGTATATCGCATAACGCATAACGCTTAACGCATAACGCATAACGCATAACGCATAACGCATAACGCATAACGCATAACGCATAACGCATAACGCATAACGCATAACGCATAACGCATAACGCATAACGCATAACGCATAACGCATAACGCATAACGCATAACGCATAACGCATAACGCATAACGCATAACGCATAACGCATAACGCATAACGCATAACGCATAACGCATAACGCATAACGCATAACGGATAACGCTTGACGCATAACGCATAACGCATAACGCATAACGCATAACGCATAACGCATAACGCATAACGCATAACGCATAACGCATAACGCATTACGCATAACGCATAACGCATAACGCATAACGCATAACGCATAACGCATAACGCATAACGCATAACGCATAACGCATAACGCATAACGCATAACGCATAACGCATAACGCATAACGCATAACGCATAACGCATAACGCATAACGCATAACGCATAACGCATAACGCATAACGCATAACGCATAACGCATAACGCATAACGCATAACGCATAACGCATAACGCATAACGCATAACGCATAACGCATAACGCATAACGCATAACGCATAACGCATAACGCATAGCCCATAACGCATAACGCATAACGCATAACGCATAACGCATAACGCATAACGCTTAACGAATAACGCATAACGCATAAAGCATTACGCATAACGCATAACGCATAACGCATAACGCATAACGCATAACGCATAACGCATAACGCATAACGCATAACGCATAACGCATAACGCATAACGCATAACGCATAACGCATAACGCATAACGCATAACGCATAACGCATAACGCATAACGCATAACGCATAACGCATAACGCATAACGCATAACGCATAACGCATAACGCATAACGCATAACGCATAACGCATAACGCATAACGCATAACGCATAACGCATAACGCATAACGCATAACGCATAACGCATATCGCATAACGCATAACGCATAACGCATAACGCATAACGCATAACGCATTACGCATAACGCATAACGCATAACGCATAACGCATAACGCATAACGCATAACGCATAACGCATAACGCATAACGCATAACGCATAACGCATAACGCATAACGCATAACGCATAACGCATAACGCATAACGCATAACGCATAACGCATAACGCATAACGCATAACGCATAACGCATAACGCATAACGCATAACGCATAACGCATAACGCATAACGCATAACGCATATCGCATAACGCATAACGCATAACGCATAACGCATAACGCATAACGCATTACGCATAACGCATAACGCATAACGCATAACGCATAACGCATAACGCATAACGCATAACGCATAACGCATAACGCATAACGCATAACGCATAACGCATAACGCATAACGCATAACGCATAACGCATAACGCATAACGCATAACGCATAACGCATAACGCATAACGCATAACGCATAACGCATAACGCATAACGCATAACGCATAACGCATAACGCATTACGCATAACGCATAACGCATAACGCATAACGCATAACGCATAACGCATAACGCATAACGCATAACGCATAACGCATAACGCATAACGCATAACGCATAACGCATATCGCATAACGCATAACGCTTAACGCATGACGCATAACGCATAACGCATAACGGATAACGCTTGACGCATAACGCATAACGCATAACGCATAACGCATAACGCATAACGCAAAACGCATAACGCATAACGCATAACGCATAACGCATAACGCATTACGCATAACGCATAACGCATAACGCATAACGCATAACGCATAACGCATAACGCATAACGCATAACGCATAACGCATAACGCATAACGCATAACGCATAACGCATAACGCATAACGCATAACGCATATCGCATAACGCATAACGCTTAACGCATGACGCATAACGCATAACGCATAACGGATAACGCTTGACGCATAACGCATAACGCATAACGCATAACGCATAACGCATAACGCAAAACGCATAACGCATAACGCATAACGCATAACGCATAACGCATTACGCATAACGCATAACGCATAACGCATAACGCATAACGCATAACGCATAACGCATAACGCATAACGCATAACGCATAACGCATAACGCATAACGCATAACGCATAACGCATAACGCATAACGCATAACGCATAACGCATAACGCATAACGCATAACGCATAACGCATAACGCATAACGCATAACGCATAACGCATAACGCATAACGCATAACGCATAACGCATAACGCATAACGCATAACGCATAACGCATAACGCATAACGCATAACGCATAGCCCATAACGCATAACGCATAACGCATAACGCATAACGCATAACGCATAACGCATAACGCTTAACGAATAACGCATAACGCATAAAGCATTACGCATAACGCATAACGCATAACGCATAACGCATAACGCATAACGCATAACGCATAACGCATAACGCATAACGCATAACGCATAACGCATAACGCATAACGCATAACGCATAACGCATAACGCATAACGCATAACGCATAACGCATAACGCATAACGCATAACGCATAACGCATAACGCATAACGCATAACGCATAACGCATAACGCATGACGCATAACGCATAACGCATAACGCATAACGCATAACGCATAACGCATAACGCATAACGCATAACGCATAACGCATAACGCATAACGCATAACGCGTAACGCATAACGCATAACGCGTAACGCGTAACGCGTAACGCGTAACGCGAAACGCATAACGCATAACGCATAACGCATAACGCATAACGCATAACGCATAACGCATAACGCATAACGCATAACGCATAACGCATAACGCATAACGCATAACGGATAACGCTTGACGCATAACGCATAACGCATAACGCATAACGCATAACGCATAACGCATAACGCATAACGCATAACGCATAACGCATAACGCATAACGCATAACGCATAACGCATAACGCATAACGCATAACGCATAACGCATAACGCATAACGCATAACGCATAACGCATAACGCATAACGCATAACGCATAACGCATAACGCATAACGCATAACGCATAACGCATAACGCATAACGCATAACGCATAACGCATAACGCATAACGCATAACGCATAACGCATAACGCATAACGCAAAACGCATAACGCTTAACGAATAACGCATAACGCATAACTCATAACGCATAACGCATAACGCATAACGCATAACGCATAACGCATAACGCATAACGCATAACGCATAACGCATAACGCATAACGCATAACGCATAACGCATAACGCATAACGCATAACGCATAACGCATAACGCATAACGCATAACGCATAACGCATAACGCATAACGCATAACGCATAACGCATAACGCATAACGCATAACGCATAACGCATAACGCATAACGCATAACGCATAACGCATAACGCATAACGCATAACGCATAACGCATAACGCATAACGCATAACGCATAACGCATAACGCATAACGCATAACGCATAACGCATAACGCATAACGCATAACGCATAACGCATAACGCATAACGCATAACGCATAACGCATAACGCATAACGCATAACGCATAACGCATTACGCATAACGCATAACGCATAACGCATAACGCATAACGCATAACGCATAACGCATAACGCATAACGCGTAACGCGTGACGCGTTACGCATAACGCATATCGCATAGCGCATGACGCATAACGCTTAACGAATAACGCATAACGCATAACGCATAACGCATAACGCATAACGCATAACGCATAGCGCATAACGCATAACGCATAACGCATAACGCATAACGCATAACGCATAACGCATAACGCATAACGCATAACGCATAACGCATAACGCATAACGCATAACGCATAACGCATAACGCATAACGCATAACGCATAACGCATAACGCATAACGCATAACGCATATCGCATAACGCATAACGCTTAACGCATGACGCATAACGCATAACGCATAACGGATAACGCTTGACGCATAACGCATAACGCATAACGCATAACGCATAACGCATAACGCATAACGCATAACGCATAACGCATAACGCATAACGCATAACGCATAACGCATAACGCATAACGCATAACGCATAACGCATAACGTATAACGCATAACGCATAACGCATAACGCATAACGCATAACGCATAACGCATAACGCATAACGCATAACGCATAACGCATAACGCATAACGCATAACGCATAACGCATAACGCATAACGCATAACGCATAACGCATAACGCATAACGGATAACGCTTGACGCATAACTCATAACGCATAACGCATAACGCATAACGCATATCGCATAACGCATAACGCTTAACGCATAACGCATAACGCATAACGCATAACGGATAACGCTTGACGCATAACGCATAACGCATAACGCATAACGCATAACGCATAACGCATAACGCATAACGCATAACGCATAACGCATAACGCATAACGCATAACGCATAACGCATAACGCATAACGCATAACGCATAACGCATAACGCATAACGCATAACGCATAACGCATAACGCATAACGCATAACGCATAACGCATAACGCATAACGCATAACGCATAACGCATATCGCATAACGCATAACGCTTAACGCATAACGCATAACGCATAACGCATAACGGATAACGCTTGACGCATAACGCATAACGCATAACGCATAACGCATAACGCATATCGCATAACGCATAACGCATAACGCATAACGCATAACGCATAACGCATTACGCATAACGCATAACGCATAACGCATAACGCATAACGCATAACGCATAACGCATAACGCATAACGCATAACGCATAACGCATAACGCATAACGCATAACGCATAACGCATAACGCATAACGGATAACGCATAACGCATAACGCATAACGCATAACGCATAACGCATAACGTATATCGCATAACGCATAACGCTTAACGCAGAACGCATAACGCATAACGTATAACGGATAACGCATAACGCATAACGCATAACGCATAACGCATAACGCATAACGTATATCGCATAACGCATAACGCTTAACGCATAACGCATAACGCATAACGTATAACGGATAACGCATAACGCATAACGCATAACGCATAACGCATAACGCATAACGCATAACGCATAACGCATAACGCATAACGCATAACGCATAACGCATAACGCATAACGCATAACGCATAACGCATAACGCATAACGCATAACGCATAACGCATAACGCATAACGCATAACGCATAACGCATAACGCATAACGCATAACGCATAACGCATAACGCATAACGCATAACGCATAACGCATAACGCATAACGCATATCGCATAACGCATAACGCATAACGCATAACGCATAACGCATAACGCATAACGCATAACTCATAACGCATAACGCATAACGCATAACGCATAACGGATAACGCTTGACGCATAACTCATAACGCATAACGCATAACGCATAACGCATATCGCATAACGCATAACGCTTAACGCATAACGCATAACGCATAACGCATAACGCATAACGCATAACGCATAACGCATAACGCATAACGCATAACGCATAACGCATAACGCATAACGCATAACGCATAACGCATAACGCATAACGCATAACGCATAACGCATAACGCATAACGCATAACGCATAACGCATAACGCATAACGCATAACGCATAACGCTTAACGCATGACGCATAACGCATAACGCATAACGGATAACGCTTGACGCATAACGCATAACGCATAACGCATAACGCATAACGCATAACGCATAACGCATAACGCATAACGCATAACGCATAACGCATAACGCATAACGCATAACGCATAACGCATAACGCATAACGCATAACGCATAACGCATAACGCATAACGCATAACGCATAACGCATAACGCATAACGCATAACGCATAACGCATAACGCATAACGCATAACGCATAACGCATAACGCATAACGCATAACGCATAACGCATAACGCATAACGCATAACGCATAACGCATAACGCATAACGCATAACGCATAACGCATAACGCATAACGCATAACGCATAACGCATAACGCATAACGCATAACGCATAACGCATAACGCATAACGCATAACGCATAACGCATAACGCATAACGCATAACGCATAACGCATAACGCATAACGCATAACGCATAACGCATAACGCATAACGCATAACGCATAACGCATAACGCATAACGCATAACGCATAACGCATAACGCATAACGCAAAACGCATAACGCTTAACGAATAACGCATAACGCATAACTCATAACGCATAACGCATAACGCATAACGCATAACGCATAACGCATAACGCATAACGCATAACGCATAACGCATAACGCATAACGCATAACGCATAACGCATAACGCATAACGCATAACGCATAACGCATAACGCATAACGCATAACGCATAACGCATAACGCATAACGCATAACGCATAACGCATAACGCATAACGCATAACGCATAACGCATAACGCATAACGCATAACGCATAACGCATAACGCATAACGCATAACGCATAACGCATAACGCATAACGCATAACGCATAACGCATAACGCATAACGCATAACGCATAACGCATAACGCATAACGCATAACGCATAACGCATAACGCATAACGCATAACGCATAACGCATAACGCATAACGCATAACGCATAACGCATAACGCATAACGCATAACGCATAACGCATAACGCATAACGCATAACGCATAACGCATAACGCATAACGCATAACGCATAACGCATAACGCATAACGCATAACGCATAACGCATAACGCATAACGCATAACGCATAACGCATAACGCATAACGCATAACGCATAACGCATAACGCATAACGCATAACGCATAACGCATAACGCATAACGCATAACGCAAAACGCATAACGCTTAACGAATAACGCATAACGCATAACTCATAACGCATATCGCATAACGCATAACGCATAACGCATAACGCATAACGCATAACGCATAACGCATAACGCATAACGCATAACGCATAACGCATAACGCATAACGCATAACGCATAACGCATAACTCATAACGCATAACGCATAACGCATAACGCATATCGCATAACGCATAACGCTTAACGCATGACGCATAACGCATAACGCATAACGGATAACGCTTGACGCATAACGCATAACGCATAACGCATAACGCATAACGCATAACGCATAACGCATAACGCATAACTCATAACGCATAACGCATAACGCATAACGCATATCGCATAACGCATAACGCTTAACGCATGACGCATAACGCATAACGCATAACGGATAACGCTTGACGCATAACGCATAACGCATAACGCATAACGCATAACGCATAACGCATAACGCATAACGCATAACGCATAACGCATAACGCATAACGCATAACGCATAACGCATAACGCATAACGCATAACGCATAACGCATAACGCATAACGCATAACGCATAACGCATAACGCATAACGCATAACGCATAACGCATAACGCATAACGCATAACGCATAACGCATAACGCATAACGCATAACGCATAACGCATAACGCATAACGCATAACGCATAACGCATAACGCATAACGCATAACGCATAACGCATAACGCATAACGCATAACGCATAACGCATAACGCATAACGCATAACGCATAACGCATAACGCATAACGCATAACGCATAACGCATAACGCATAACGCATAACGCATAACGCATAACGCATTACGCATAACGCATAACGCATAACGCATAACGCATAACGCATAACGCATAACGCATAACGCGTAACGCGTGACGCGTTACGCATAACGCATATCGCATAGCGCATGACGCATAACGCTTAACGAATAACGCATAACGCATAACGCATAACGCATAACGCATAACGCATAACGCATAACGCATAACGCATAACGCATAACGCATAGCGCATAACGCATAACGCATAACGCATAACGCATAACGCATAACGCATAACGCATAACGCATAACGCATAACGCATAACGCATAACGCATAACGCATAACGCATAACGCATAACGCATAACGCATAACGCATAACGCATAACGCATAACGCATAACGCATAACGCATAACGCATAACGCATAACGCATAACGCATAACGCATAACGCATAACGCATAACGCATAACGCATAACGCATAACGCATAACGCATAACGCATAACGCATAACGCATAACGCATATCGCATAACGCATAACGCTTAACGCATGACGCATAACGCATAACGCATAACGGATAACGCTTGACGCATAACGCATAACGCATAACGCATAACGCATAACGCATAACGCATAACGCATAACGCATAACGCATAACGCATAACGCATAACGCATAACGCATAACGCATAACGCATAACGCATAACGCATAACGCATAACGCATAACGCATAACGCATAACGCATAACGCATAACGCATAACGCATAACGCATAACGCATAACGCATAACGCATAACGCATAACGCATAACGCATAACGCATAACGCATAACGCATAACGCATAACGCATAACGCATAACGCATAACGCATAACGCATAACGCATAAAGCATAACGCATAACGCATAACGCATAACGCATAACGCATAACGCATAACGCATAACGCATAACGCATAACGCATAACGCATAACGCATAACGCATAACGCATAACGCATAACGCATAACGCATAACGCATAACGCATAACGCATAACGCATAACGCATAACGCATAACGCATAACGCATAACGCATAACGCATAACGCATAACGCATAACGCTCTACGCATAACGCATAACGCATAACGCATAACGCATAACGCATAACGCATAACGCATAACGCATAACGCATAACGCATAACGCATAACGCATAACGCATAACGCATAACGCATAACGCATAACGCATAACGCATAACGCATAACGCATAACGCATAACGCATAACGCATAACGCATAACGCATAACGCATAACGCATAACGCATAACGCATAACGCATAACGCATAACGCATAACGCATAACGCATAACGCATAACGCATAACGCATAACGCTCTACGCATAACGCATAACGCATAACGCATAACGCATAACGCATAACGCATAACGCATATCGCATAACGCATAACGCTTAACGCATAACGCATAACGCATAACGGATAACGCTTGACGCATAACGCATAACGCATAACGCATAACGCATAACGCATAACGCATAACGCATAACGCATAACGCATAACGCATAACGCATAACGCATAACGCATATCGCATAACGCATAACGCATAACGCATAACGCATAACGCATAACGCATTACGCATAACGCATAACGCATAACGCATAACGCATAACGCATAACGCATAACGCATAACGCATAACGCATAACGCATAACGCATAACGCATAACGCATAACGCATAACGCATAACGCATAACGCATAACGCATAACGCATAACGCATAACGGATAACGCATAACGCATAACGCATAACGCATAACGCATAACGCATAACGTATATCGCATAACGCATAACGCTTAACGCATAACGCATAACGCATAACGTATAACGGATAACGCATAACGCATAACGCATAACGCATAACGCATAACGCATAACGCATAACGCATAACGCATAACGCATAACGCATAACGCATAACGCATAACGCATAACGCATAACGCATAACGCATTACGCATAACGCATAACGCATAACGCATAACGCATAACGCATAACGCATAACGCATAACGCATAACGCATAACGCATAACGCATAACGCATAACTCATAACGCATAACGCATAACGCATAACGCATAACGGATAACGCTTGACGCATAACTCATAACGCATAACGCATAACGCATAACGCATATCGCATAACGCATAACGCTTAACGCATAACGCATAACGCATAACGCATAACGGATAACGCTTGACGCATAACGCATAACGCATAACGCATAACGCATAACGCATAACGCATAACGCATAACGTATATCGCATAACGCATAACGCTTAACGCATAACGCATAACGCATAACGTATAACGGATAACGCATAACGCATAACGCATAACGCATAACGCATAACGCATAACGCATAACGCATAACGCATAACGCATAACGCATAACGCATAACGCATAACGCATAACTCATAACGCATAACGCATAACGCATAACGCATATCGCATAACGCATAACGCTTAACGCATGACGCATAACGCATAACGCATAACGCATAACGGATAACGCTTGACGCATAACGCATAACGCATAACGCATAACGCATAACGCATAACGCATAACGCATAACGCATAACGCATAACGCATAACGCATAACGCATAACGCATAACGCATAACGCATAACGCATAACGCATAACGCATAACGCATAACGCATAACGCATAACGCATAACGCATAACGCATAACGCATAACGCATAACGCATAACGCATAACGCATAACGCATAACGCATAACGCATAACGCATAACGCATAACGCATAACGCATAACGCATAACGCATAACGCATAACGCATAACGCATAACGCATAACGCATAACGCATAACGCATAACGCATAACGCATAACGCTTAACGCATAACGCATAACGCATAACGCATAACGGATAACGCTTGACGCATAACGCATAACGCATAACGCATAACGCATAACGCATAACGCATAACGCATAACGCATAACGCATAACGCATAACGCATAACGCATAACGCATAACGCATAACGCATAACGCATAACGCATAACGCATAACGCATAACTCATAACGCATAACGCATAACGCATAACGCATATCGCATAACGCATAACGCTTAACGCATATCGCATAACGCATAACGCTTAACGCATAACGCATAACGCATAACGCATAACGCATATCGCATAACGCATAACGCATAACGCATAACGCATAACGCATATCGCATTACGCATAACGCATAACGCGTAACGCATAACGCATAACGCATAACGCATAACGCATAACGCATAACGCATAACGCATAACGCATAACGCGTAACGCGTAACGCGTAACGCGAAACGCGTAACGCATAACGCATAACGCATAACGCATAACGCATAACGCATAACGCATAACGCATAACGCATAACGCATTACGCATAACGCATAACGCATAACGCATAACGCATAACGCATATCGCATAACGCATAACGCATAACGCATAACGCATAACGCATTACGCATAACGCATAACGCGTAACGCATAACGCATAACGCATAACGCATAACGCATAACGCATAACGCATAACGCATAACGCATAACGCGTAACGCGTAACGCGTAACGCGAAACGCATAACGCATAACGCATAACGCATAACGCATAACGGATAACGCATAACGCATAACGCATAACGCATAACGCATAACGTATATCGCATAACGCATAACGCTTAACGCATAACGCATAACGCATAACGTATAACGGATAACGCATAACGCATAACGCATAACGCATAACGCATAACGCATAACGCATAACGCATAACGCATAACTCATAACGCATAACGCATAACGCATAACGCATATCGCATAACGCATAACGCTTAACGCATGACGCATAACGCATAACGCATAACGGATAATGCTTGACGCATAACGCATAACGCATAACGCATAACGCATAACGCATAACGCATAACGCATAACGCATAACGCATAACGCATAACGCATAACGCATAACGCATAACGCATAACGCATAACGCATAACGCATAACGCATAACGCATAACGCATAACGCATAACGCATAACGCATAACGCATAACGCATAACGCATAACGCATAACGCATAACGCATAACGCATAACGCATAACGCATAACGCATTACGCATAACGCATAACGCATAACGCATAACGCATAACGCATAACGCATAACGCATAACGCATAACGCATAACGCCTAACGCGTAACGCGTTACGCATAACGCATATCGCATAGCGCATGACGCATAACGCTTAACGAATAACGCATAACGCATAACGCATAACGCATAACGCATAACGCATAACGCATAACGCATAACGCATAACGCATAACGCATAACGCATAACGCATAACGCATAACGCATAACGCATAACGCATAACGCATAACGCATAACGCATAACGCATAACGCATAACGCATAACGCATAACGCATAACGCATAACGCATAACGCATAACGCATAACGCATAACGCATAACGGATAACGCTTGACGCATAACTCATAACGCATAACGCATAACGCATAACGCATATCGCATAACGCATAACGCTTAACGCATAACGCATAACGCATAACGCATAACGCATAACGCATAACGCATAACGCATAACGCATAACGCATAACGCATAACGCATAACGCATAACGCATAACGCATAACGCATAACGCATAACGCATAACGCATAACGCATAACGCATAACGCATAACGCATAACGCATAACGCATAACGCATAACGCATAACGCATAACGCATAACGCATAACGCATAACGCATAACGCATAACGCATAACGCATAACGCATAACACATAACGCATAACGGATAACGCTTGACGCATAACGCATAACGCATAACGCATAACGCATAACGCATAACGCATAACGCATAACGCATAACGCATAACGCATAACGCATAACGCATAACGCATAACGCATAACGCATAACGCATAACGCATAACGCATAACGCATAACGCATAACGCATAACGCATAACGCATAACGCATAACGCATAACGCATAACGCATAACGCATAACGCATAACGCATAACGCATAACGCATAACGCATAACGCATAACGCATAACGCATAACGCATAACGCATAACGCATAACGCATAACGCATAACGCATAACGCATAACGCATAACGCATAACGCATAACGCATAACGCATAACGCATAACGCATAACGCGTAACGCGTAACGCATAACGCATAACGCATAACGCATAACGCATAACGCATAACGCATAACGCATAACGCATAACGCATAACGCATAACGCATAACGCATAACGCATAACTCATAACGCATAACGCATAACGCATAACGCATAACGGATAACGCTTGACGCATAACTCATAACTCATAACGCATAACGCATAACGCATAACGCATATCGCATAACGCATAACGCTTAACGCATAACGCATAACGCATAACGCATAACGCATAACGCATAACGCATAACGCATAACGCATATCGCATAACGCATAACGCTTAACGCATAACGCATAACGCATAACGCATAACGGATAACGCTTGACGCATAACGCATAACGCATAACGCATAACGCATAACGCATAACGCATAACGCATATCGCATAACGCATAACGCATAACGCATAACGCATAACGCATAACGCATTACGCATAACGCATAACGCATAACGCATAACGCATAACGCATAACACATAACGCATAACGCATAACGCATAACGCATAACGCATAACGCATAACGCATAACGCATAACGCATAACGCATAACGCATAACGCATAACGGATAACGCATAACGCATAACGCATAACGCATAACGCATAACGTATAACGCATAACGCATAACGCATAACGCATAACGCATAACGCATAACACATAACGCATAACGCATAACGCATAACGCATAACGCATAACGCATAACGCATAACGCATAACGCATAACGCATAACGCATAACGCATAACGCATAACGCATAACGCATAACGCATAACGCATAACGCATAACGGATAACGCTTGACGCATATCGCATAACGCATAACGGATAACGCTTGACGCATAACGCATAACGCATAACGCATAACGCATAACGCATAACGCATAACGCATAACGCATAACGCATTACGCATAACGCATAACGCATAACGCATAACGCATAACGCATAACGCATAACGCATAACGCATAACGCATAACGCATAACGCATAACGCATAACGCATAACGCATAACGCATAACGCATAACGCATAACGCATAACGCATAACGCATAACGCATAACGCATAACGCATAACGCATAACGCATAACGCATAACGCATAACGCATAACGCATAACGCATAACGCATAACGCATAACGCATAACGCATAACGCTCTACGCATAACGCATAACGCATAACGCATAACGCATAACGCATAACGCATAACGCATATCGCATAACGCATAACGCTTAACGCATAACGCATAACGCATAACGGATAACGCTTGACGCATAACGCATAACGCATAACGCATAACGCATAACGCATAACGCATAACGCATAACGCATAACGCATATCGCATAACGCATAACGCATAACGCATAACGCATAACGCATAACGCATTACGCATAACGCATAACGCATAACGCATAACGCATAACGCATAACGCATAACGCATAACGCATAACGCATAACGCATAACGCATAACGCATAACGCATAACGCATAACGCATAACGCATAACGCATAACGCATTACGCATAACGCATAACGCATAACGCATAACGCATAACGCATAACGCATAACGCATAACGCATAACGCATAACGCATAACGCATAACGCATAACGCATAACGCATAACGCATAACGCATAACGCATAACGCATAACGCATAACGCATAACGCATAACGCATAACGCATAACGCATAACGCATTACGCATAACGCATAACGCATAACGCATAACGCATAACGCATAACGCATAACGCATAACGCATAACGCATAACGCCTAACGCGTAACGCGTTACGCATAACGCATATCGCATAGCGCATGACGCATAACGCTTAACGAATAACGCATAACGCATAACGCATAACGCATAACGCATAACGCATAACGCATAACGCATAACGCATAACGCATAACGCATAACGCATAACGCATAACGCATAACGCATAACGCATAACGCATAACGCATAACGCATAACGCATAACGCATAACGCATAACGCATAACGCATAACGCATAACGCATAACGCATAACGCATAACGCATAACGCATAACGCATAACGGATAACGCTTGACGCATAACTCATAACGCATAACGCATAACGCATAACGCATATCGCATAACGCATAACGCTTAACGCATAACGCATAACGCATAACGCATAACGCATAACGCATAACGCATAACGCATAACGCATAACGCATAACGCATAACGCATAACGCATAACGCATAACGCATAACGCATAACGCATAACGCATAACGCATAACGCATAACGCATAACGCATAACGCATAACGCATAACGCATAACGCATAACGCATAACGCATAACGCATAACGCATAACGCATAACGCATAACGCATAACGCATAACGCATAACGCATAACACATAACGCATAACGGATAACGCTTGACGCATAACGCATAACGCATAACGCATAACGCATAACGCATAACGCATAACGCATAACGCATAACGCATAACGCATAACGCATAACGCATAACGCATAACGCATAACGCATAACGCATAACGCATAACGCATAACGCATAACGCATAACGCATAACGCATAACGCATAACGCATAACGCATAACGCATAACGCATAACGCATAACGCATAACGCATAACGCATAACGCATAACGCATAACGCATAACGCATAACGCATAACGCATAACGCATAACGCATAACGCATAACGCATAACGCATAACGCATAACGCATAACGCATAACGCATAACGCATAACGCATAACGCATAACGCATAACGCGTAACGCGTAACGCATAACGCATAACGCATAACGCATAACGCATAACGCATAACGCATAACGCATAACGCATAACGCATAACGCATAACGCATAACGCATAACGCATAACTCATAACGCATAACGCATAACGCATAACGCATAACGGATAACGCTTGACGCATAACTCATAACTCATAACGCATAACGCATAACGCATAACGCATATCGCATAACGCATAACGCTTAACGCATAACGCATAACGCATAACGCATAACGCATAACGCATAACGCATAACGCATAACGCATATCGCATAACGCATAACGCTTAACGCATAACGCATAACGCATAACGCATAACGGATAACGCTTGACGCATAACGCATAACGCATAACGCATAACGCATAACGCATAACGCATAACGCATATCGCATAACGCATAACGCATAACGCATAACGCATAACGCATAACGCATTACGCATAACGCATAACGCATAACGCATAACGCATAACGCATAACACATAACGCATAACGCATAACGCATAACGCATAACGCATAACGCATAACGCATAACGCATAACGCATAACGCATAACGCATAACGCATAACGGATAACGCATAACGCATAACGCATAACGCATAACGCATAACGTATAACGCATAACGCATAACGCATAACGCATAACGCATAACGCATAACACATAACGCATAACGCATAACGCATAACGCATAACGCATAACGCATAACGCATAACGCATAACGCATAACGCATAACGCATAACGCATAACGCATAACGCATAACGCATAACGCATAACGCATAACGCATAACGGATAACGCTTGACGCATATCGCATAACGCATAACGGATAACGCTTGACGCATAACGCATAACGCATAACGCATAACGCATAACGCATAACGCATAACGCATAACGCATAACGCATTACGCATAACGCATAACGCATAACGCATAACGCATAACGCATAACGCATAACGCATAACGCATAACGCATAACGCATAACGCATAACGCATAACGCATAACGCATAACGCATAACGCATAACGCATAACGCATAACGCATAACGCATAACGCATAACGCATAACGCATAACGCATAACGCATAACGCATAACGCATAACGCATAACGCATAACGCATAACGCATAACGCATAACGCATAACGCATAACGCTCTACGCATAACGCATAACGCATAACGCATAACGCATAACGCATAACGCATAACGCATATCGCATAACGCATAACGCTTAACGCATAACGCATAACGCATAACGGATAACGCTTGACGCATAACGCATAACGCATAACGCATAACGCATAACGCATAACGCATAACGCATAACGCATAACGCATATCGCATAACGCATAACGCATAACGCATAACGCATAACGCATAACGCATTACGCATAACGCATAACGCATAACGCATAACGCATAACGCATAACGCATAACGCATAACGCATAACGCATAACGCATAACGCATAACGCATAACGCATAACGCATAACTCATAACGCATAACGCATAACGCATAACGCATAACGGATAACGCTTGACGCATAACTCATAACTCATAACGCATAACGCATAACGCATAACGCATATCGCATAACGCATAACGCTTAACGCATAACGCATAACGCATAACGCATAACGCATAACGCATAACGCATAACGCATAACGCATATCGCATAACGCATAACGCTTAACGCATAACGCATAACGCATAACGCATAACGGATAACGCTTGACGCATAACGCATAACGCATAACGCATAACGCATAACGCATATCGCATAACGCATAACGCATAACGCATAACGCATAACGCATAACGCATTACGCATAACGCATAACGCATAACGCATAACGCATAACGCATAACGCATAACGCATAACGCATAACGCATAACGCATAACGCATAACGCATAACGCATAACGCATAACGCATAACGCATAACGCATAACGCATAACGCATAACGCATAACGCATAACGGATAACGCATAACGCATAACGCATAACGCATAACGCATAACGTATAACGCATAACGCATAACGCATAACGCATAACGCATAACGCATAACACATAACGCATAACGCATAACGCATAACGCATAACGCATAACGCATAACGCATAACGCATAACGCATAACGCATAACGCATAACGCATAACGCATAACGCATAACGCATAACGCATAACGCATAACGCATAACGCATAACGCATAACGCATAACGCATAACGCATAACGCATAACGCATAACGCATAACGCATAACGCATAACGCATAACGCATAACGGATAACGCTTGACGCATAACTCATAACTCATAACGCATAACGCATAACGCATAACGCATATCGCATAACGCATAACGCTTAACGCATAACGCATATCGCATAACGCATAACGCATAACGCATAACGCATAACGCATAACGCATTACGCATAACGCATAACGCATAACGCATAACGCATAACGCATAACACATAACGCATAACGCATAACGCATAACGCATAACGCATAACGCATAACGCATAACGCATAACGCATAACGCATAACGCATAACGCATAACGGATAACGCATAACGCATAACGCATAACGCATAACGCATAACGTATAACGCATAACGCATAACGCATAACGCATAACGCATAACGCATAACACATAACGCATAACGCATAACGCATAACGCATAACGCATAACGCATAACGCATAACGCATAACGCATAACGCATAACGCATAACGCATAACGCATAACGCATAACGCATAACGCATAACGCATAACGCATAACGCATAACGGATAACGCTTGACGCATATCGCATAACGCATAACGGATAACGCTTGACGCATAACGCATAACGCATAACGCATAACGCATAACGCATAACGCATAACGCATAACGCATAACGCATAACGCATAACGCATAACGCATAACGCATAACGCATAACGCATAACGCATAACGCATAACGCATAACGCATAACGCATAACGCATAACGCATAACGCATAACGCATAACGCATAACGCATAACGCATAACGCATAACGCATAACGCATAACGCATAACGCATAACGCATAACGCATAACGCATAACGCATAACGCATAACGCATAACGCATAACGCATAACGCATAACGCATAACGCATAACGCATAACGCATAACGCTCTACGCATAACGCATAACGCATAACGCATAACGCATAACGCATAACGCATAACGCATAACGCATATCGCATAACGCATAACGCTTAACGCATAACGCATAACGCATAACGGATAACGCTTGACGCATAACGCATAACGCATAACGCATAACGCATAACGCATAACGCATAACGCATAACGCATAACGCATAACGCATATCGCATAACGCATAACGCATAACGCATAACGCATAACGCATAACGCATTACGCATAACGCATAACGCATAACGCATAACGCATAACGCATAACGCATAACGCATAACGCATAACGCATAACGCATAACGCATAACGCATAACGCATAACTCATAACGCATAACGCATAACGCATAACGCATAACGGATAACGCTTGACGCATAACTCATAACTCATAACGCATAACGCATAACGCATAACGCATATCGCATAACGCATAACGCTTAACGCATAACGCATAACGCATAACGCATAACGCATAACGCATAACGCATAACGCATAACGCATATCGCATAACGCATAACGCTTAACGCATAACGCATAACGCATAACGCATAACGGATAACGCTTGACGCATAACGCATAACGCATAACGCATAACGCATAACGCATATCGCATAACGCATAACGCATAACGCATAACGCATAACGCATAACGCATTACGCATAACGCATAACGCATAACGCATAACGCATAACGCATAACGCATAACGCATAACGCATAACGCATAACGCATAACGCATAACGCATAACGCATAACGCATAACGCATAACGCATAACGCATAACGCATAACGCATAACGGATAACGCATAACGCATAACGCATAACGCATAACGCATAACGTATAACGCATAACGCATAACGCATAACGCATAACGCATAACGCATGACACATAACGCATAACGCATAACGCATAACGCATAACGCATAACGCATAACGCATAACGCATAACGCATAACGCATAACGCATAACGCATAACGCATAACGCATAACGCATAACGCATAACGCATAACGCATAACGCATAACGCATAACGCATAACGCATAACGCATAACGCATAACGCATAACGCATAACGCATAACGGATAACGCTTGACGCATAACTCATAACTCATAACGCATAACGCATAACGCATAACGCATATCGCATAACGCATAACGCTTAACGCATAACGCATAACGCATAACGCATAACGCATAACGCATAACGCATAACGCATAACGCATATCGCATAACGCATAACGCTTAACGCATAACGCATAACGCATAACGCATAACGGATAACGCTTGACGCATAACGCATAACGCATAACGCATAACGCATAACGCATAACGCATAACGCATATCGCATAACGCATAACGCATAACGCATAACGCATAACGCATAACGCATTACGCATAACGCATAACGCATAACGCATAACGCATAACGCATAACGCATAACGCATAACGCATAACGCATAACGCATAACGCATAACGCATAACGCATAACGCATAACGCATAACGCATAACGCATAACGCATAACGCATAACGCATAACGCATAACGCATAACGCATAACGCATAACGCATAACGCATAACGCATAACGCATAACGCATAACGCATAACGCATAACGCATAACGCATAACGCATAACGCATAACGCATAACGCATAACGCATAACGCATAACGCATAACGCATTACGCATAACGCATAACGCATAACGCATAACGCATAACGCATAACGCATAACGCATAACGCGTAACGCGTGACGCGTTACGCATAACGCATATCGCATAGCGCATGACGCATAACGCTTAACGAATAACGCATAACGCATAACGCATAACGCATAACGCATAACGCATAACGCATAGCGCATAACGCATAACGCATAACGCATAACGCATAACGCATAACGCATAACGCATAACGCATAACGCATAACGCATAACGCATAACGCATAACGCATAACGCATAACGCATAACGCATAACGCATAACGCATAACGCATAACGCATAACGCATAACGCATAACGCATAACGCATAACGCATAACTCATAACGCATAACGCATAACGCATAACGCATATCGCATAACGCATAACGCATAACGCATGACGCATAACGCATAACGCATAACGGATAACGCTTGACGCATAACGCATAACGCATAACGCATAACGCATAACGCATAACGCATAACGCATAACGCATAACGCATAACGCATAACGGATAACGCTTGACGCATAACGCATAACGCATAACGCATAACGCATAACGCATAACGCATAACGCATAACGCATAACGCATAACGCATAACGCATAACGCATAACGCATAACGCATAACGCATAACGCATAACGCATAACGCATAACGCATAACGCATAACGCATAACGCATAACGCATAACGCATAACGCATAACGCATAACGCATAACGCATAACGCATAACGCATAACGCATAACGCATAACGCATAACGCATAACGCATAACGCATAACGCATAACGCATAACGCATAACGCATAACGCATAACGCATAACGCATAACGCATAACGCATAACGCATAACGCATAACGCATAACGCATAACGCATAACGCATAACGCATAACGCATAACGCATAACGCATAACGCATAACGCATAACGCATAACGCATAACGCATAACGCATAACGCATAACGCATAACGCATAACGCATAACGCATAACGCATAACGCATAACGCATAACGCATAACGCATAACGCATAACGCATAACGCATAACGCATAACGCATAACGCATAACGCATAACGCATAACGCATAACGCATAACGCATAACGCATAACGCATAACGCATAACGCATAACGCATAACGCATAACGCATAACGCATAACGCATAACGCATAACGCATAACGCATAACGCATAACGCATAACGCATAACGCATAACGCATAACGCATAACGCATAACGCATAACGCATAACGCATAACGCATAACGCATAACGCATAACGCATTACGCATAACGCATAACGCATAACGCATAACGCATAACGCATAACGCATAACGCATAACGCGTAACGCGTGACGCGTTACGCATAACGCATATCGCATAGCGCATGACGCATAACGCTTAACGAATAACGCATAACGCATAACGCATAACGCATAGCGCATAACGCATAACGCATAACGCATAACGCATAACGCATAACGCATAACGCATAACGCATAACGCATAACGCATAACGCATAACGCATAACGCATAACGCATAACGCATAACGCATAACGCATAACGCATAACGCATAACGCATAACGCATAACGCATAACGCATAACTCATAACGCATAACGCATAACGCATAACGCATATCGCATAACGCATAACGCTTAACGCATGACGCATAACGCATAACGCATAACGGATAACGCTTGACGCATAACGCATAACGCATAACGCATAACGCATAACGCATAACGCATAACGCATAACGCATAACGCATAACGCATAACGCATAACGCATAACGCATAACGCATAACGCATAACGCATAACGCATAACGCATAACGCATAACGCATAACGCATAACGCATAACGCATAACGCATAACGCATAACGCATAACGCATAACGCATAACGCATAACGCATAACGCATAACGCATAACGCATAACGCATATCGCATAACGCATAACGCTTAACGCATGACGCATAACGCATAACGCATAACGGATAACGCTTGACGCATAACGCATAACGCATAACGCATAACGCATAACGCATAACGCATAACGCATAACGCATAACGCATAACGCATAACGCATAACGCATAACGCATAACGCATAACGCATAACGCATAACGCATAACGCATAACGCATAACGCATAACGCATAACGCATAACGCATAACGCATAACGCATAACGCATAACGCATAACGCATAACGCATAACGCATAACGCATAACGCATAACGCATAACGCATAACGCATAACGCATAACGCATAACGCATAACGCATAACGCATAACGCATAACGCATAACGCATAACGCATAACGCATAACGCATAACGCATAACGCATAACGCATAACGCATAACGCATAACGCATAACGCATAACGCATAACGCATAACGCATAACGCATAACGCATAACGCATAACGCATAACGCATAACGCATAACGCATAACGCATAACGCATAACGCATAACGCATAACGCATAACGCATAACGCATAACGCATAACGCATAACGCATAACGCATAACGCATAACGCATAACGCATAACGCATAACGCATAACGCATAACGAATAACGCATAACGCATAACGCATAACGCATAACGCATAACGCATAACGCATAACGCATAACGCATAACGCATAACGCATAACGCATAACGCATAACGCATAACGCATAACGCATAACGCATAACGCATAACGCATAACGCATAACGCATAACGCATAACGCATAACGCATAACGCATAACGCATAACGCATAACGCATAACGCATAACGCATTACGCATAACGCATAACGCATAACGCATAACGCATAACGCATAACGCATAACGCATAACGCGTAACGCGTGACGCGTTACGCATAACGCATATCGCATAGCGCATGACGCATAACGCTTAACGAATAACGCATAACGCATAACGCATAACGCATAACGCATAACGCATAACGCATAACGCATAGCGCATAACGCATAACGCATAACGCATAACGCATAACGCATAACGCATAACGCATAACGCATAACGCATAACGCATAACGCATAACGCATAACGCATAACGCATAACGCATAACGCATAACGCATAACGCATAACGCATAACGCATAACGCATAACGCATAACGCATAACGCATAACGCATAACTCATAACGCATAACGCATAACGCATAACGCATATCGCATAACGCATAACGCTTAACGCATGACGCATAACGCATAACGCATAACGGATAACGCTTGACGCATAACGCATAACGCATAACGCATAACGCATAACGCATAACGCATAACGCATAACGCATAACGCATAACGCATAACGCATAACGCATAACGCATAACGCATAACGCATAACGCATAACGCATAACGCATAACGCATAACGCATAACGCATAACGCATAACGCATAACGCATAACGCATAACGCATAACGCATAACGCATAACGCATAACGCATAACGCATAACGCATAACGCATAACGCATAACGCATAACGCATATCGCATAACGCATAACGCTTAACGCATGACGCATAACGCATAACGCATAACGGATAACGCTTGACGCATAACGCATAACGCATAACGCATAACGCATAACGCATAACGCATAACGCATAACGCATAACGCATAACGCATAACGCATAACGCATAACGCATAACGCATAACGCATAACGCATAACGCATAACGCATAACGCATAACGCATAACGCATAACGCATAACGCATAACGCATAACGCATAACGCATAACGCATAACGCATAACGCATAACGCATAACGCATAACGCATAACGCATAACGCATAACGCATAACGCATAACGCATAACGCATAACGCATAACGCATAACGCATAACGCATAACGCATAACGCATAACGCATAACGCATAACGCATAACGCATAACGCATAACGCATAACGCATAACGCATAACGCATAACGCATAACGCATAACGCATAACGCATAACGCATAACGCATAACGCATAACGCATAACGCATAACGCATAACGCATAACGCATAACGCATAACGCATAACGCATAACGCATAACGCATAACGCATAACGCATAACGCATAACGCATAACGCATAACGCATAACGCATAACGCATAACGCATAACGCATAACGCATAACGCATAACGCATAACGCATAACGCATAACGCATAACGCATAACTCATAACGCATAACGCATAACGCATAACGCATAACGCATAACGCATAACGCATAACGCATAACGCATAACGCATAACGCATAACTCATAACGCATAACGCATAACGCATAACGCATAACGCATATCGCATAACGCATAACGCTTAACGCATGACGCATAACGCATAACGCATAACGGATAACGCATAACGCATAACGCATAACGCATAACGCATAACGCATAACGCATAACGCATAACGCATAACGCATAACGGATAACGCTTGACGCATAACGCATAACGCATAACGCATAACGCATAACGCATAACGCATAACGCATAACGCATAACGCATAACGCATAACGCATAACGCATAACGCATAACGCATAACGCATAACGCATAACGCATAACGCATAACGCATAACGCATAACGCATAACGCATAACGCATAACGCATAACGCATAACGCATAACGCATAACGCATAACGCATAACGCATAACGCATAACGCATAACGCAAAACGCATAACGCTTAACGAATAACTCATAACGCATAACGCATAACGCATAACGCATAACGCATAACGCATAACGCATAACGCATAACGCATAACGCATAACGCATAACGCATAACGCATAACGCATAACGCATAACGCATAACGCATAACGCATAACGCATAACGCATAACGCATAACGGATAACGCATAACGCATAACGCATAACGCATAACGCATAACGCATAACGCATAACGCTTAACGCATAACGCATAACGCATAACGCATAACGCATAACGCATAACGCATAACGCATATCGCATAACGCATAACGCTTAACGCATAACGCATAACGCATAACGCATAACGCATAACGCATAACGCATAACGCATAACGCATAACGCATAACGCATAACGCATAACGCATAACGCATATCGCATAACGCATAACGCATAACGCATAACGCATAACGCATAACGCATAACGCATAACGCATAACGCATAACGCATAACGCATAACGCATAACGCATAACGCATAACGCATAACGCATAACGCATAACGCATAACGCATAACGCATAACGCATAACGCATAACGCATAACGCATAACGCATAACGCATAACGCATAACGCATAACGCATAACGCATAACGCATAACGCATAACGCATAACGCATAACGCATAACGCATAACGCATAACGCATAACGCATAACGCATAACGCATAACGCATAACGCATAACGCATAACGCATAACGCATAACGCATAACGCATAACGCATAACGCATAACGCATAACGCATAACGCATAACGCATAACGCATAACGCATAACGCATAACGCATAACGCATAACGCATAACGCATAACGCATAACGCATAACGCATAACGCATAACGCATAACGCATAACGCATAACGCATAACGCATAACGCATAACGCATAACGCATAACGCGTAACGCATAACGCATAACGCATAACGCATAACGCATAACGCATAACGCATAACGCATAACGAATAACGCATAACGCATAACGCATAACGCATAACGCATAACGCATAACGCATAACGCATAACGCATAACGCATAACGCATAACGCATAACGCATAACGCATAACGCATAACGCATAACGCATAACGCATAACGCATAACGCATAACGCATAACGCATAACGCATAACGCATAACGCATAACGCATAACGCATAACGCATAACGCATAACGCATTACGCATAACGCATAACGCATAACGCATAACGCATAACGCATAACGCATAACGCATAACGCGTAACGCGTGACGCGTTACGCATAACGCATATCGCATAGCGCATGACGCATAACGCTTAACGAATAACGCATAACGCATAACGCATAACGCATAACGCATAACGCATAACGCATAACGCATAGCGCATAACGCATAACGCATAACGCATAACGCATAACGCATAACGCATAACGCATAACGCATAACGCATAACGCATAACGCATAACGCATAACGCATAACGCATAACGCATAACGCATAACGCATAACGCATAACGCATAACGCATAACGCATAACGCATAACGCATAACGCATAACGCATAACTCATAACGCATAACGCATAACGCATAACGCATATCGCATAACGCATAACGCTTAACGCATGACGCATAACGCATAACGCATAACGGATAACGCTTGACGCATAACGCATAACGCATAACGCATAACGCATAACGCATAACGCATAACGCATAACGCATAACGCATAACGCATAACGCATAACGCATAACGCATAACGCATAACGCATAACGCATAACGCATAACGCATAACGCATAACGCATAACGCATAACGCATAACGCATAACGCATAACGCATAACGCATAACGCATAACGCATAACGCATAACGCATAACGCATAACGCATAACGCATAACGCATAACGCATATCGCATAACGCATAACGCTTAACGCATGACGCATAACGCATAACGCATAACGGATAACGCTTGACGCATAACGCATAACGCATAACGCATAACGCATAACGCATAACGCATAACGCATAACGCATAACGCATAACGCATAACGCATAACGCATAACGCATAACGCATAACGCATAACGCATAACGCATAACGCATAACGCATAACGCATAACGCATAACGCATAACGCATAACGCATAACGCATAACGCATAACGCATAACGCATAACGCATAACGCATAACGCATAACGCATAACGCATAACGCATAACGCATAACGCATAACGCATAACGCATAACGCATAACGCATAACGCATAACGCATAACGCATAACGCATAACGCATAACGCATAACGCATAACGCATAACGCATAACGCATAACGCATAACGCATAACGCATAACGCATAACGCATAACGCATAACGCATAACGCATAACGCATAACGCATAACGCATAACGCATAACGCATAACGCATAACGCATAACGCATAACGCATAACGCATAACGCATAACGCATAACGCATAACGCATAACGCATAACGCATAACGCATAACGCATAACGCATAACGCATAACGCATAACGCATAACGCATAACGCATAACGCATAACGCATAACGCATAACGCATAACGCATAACGCATAACGCATAACGCATAACGCATAACGCATAACTCATAACGCATAACGCATAACGCATAACGCATAACGCATAACGCATAACGCATAACGCATAACGCATAACGCATAACGCATAACTCATAACGCATAACGCATAACGCATAACGCATAACGCATATCGCATAACGCATAACGCTTAACGCATGACGCATAACGCATAACGCATAACGGATAACGCATAACGCATAACGCATAACGCATAACGCATAACGCATAACGCATAACGCATAACGCATAACGCATAACGGATAACGCTTGACGCATAACGCATAACGCATAACGCATAACGCATAACGCATAACGCATAACGCATAACGCATAACGCATAACGCATAACGCATAACGCATAACGCATAACGCATAACGCATAACGCATAACGCATAACGCATAACGCATAACGCATAACGCATAACGCATAACGCATAACGCATAACGCATAACGCATAACGCATAACGCATAACGCATAACGCATAACGCATAACGCATAACGCATAACGCATAACGCATAACGCATAACGCATAACGCAAAACGCATAACGCTTAACGAATAACTCATAACGCATAACGCATAACGCATAACGCATAACGCATAACGCATAACGCATAACGCATAACGCATAACGCATAACGCATAACGCATAACGCATAACGCATAACGCATAACGCATAACGCATAACGCATAACGCATAACGCATAACGGATAACGCATAACGCATAACGCATAACGCATAACGCATAACGCATAACGCATAACGCTTAACGCATAACGCATAACGCATAACGCATAACGCATAACGCATAACGCATAACGCATATCGCATAACGCATAACGCTTAACGCATAACGCATAACGCATAACGCATAACGCATAACGCATAACGCATAACGCATAACGCATAACGCATAACGCATAACGCATAACGCATAACGCATATCGCATAACGCATAACGCATAACGCATAACGCATAACGCATAACGCATAACGCATAACGCATAACGCATAAAGCATAACGCATAACGCATAACGCATAACGCATAACGCATAACGCATAACGCATAACGCATAACGCATAACGCATAACGCATAACGCATAACGCATAACGCATAACGCATAACGCATAACGCATAACTCATAACGCATAACGCATAACGCATAACGCATAACGCATAACGCATAACGCATAACGCATAACGCATAACGCATAACGCATAACTCATAACGCATAACGCATAACGCATAACGCATATCGCATAACGCATAACGCTTAACGCATGACGCATAACGCATAACGCATAACGGATAACGCTTGACGCATAACGCATAACGCATAACGCATAACGCATAACGCATAACGCATAACGCATAACGCATAACGCATAACGCATAACGCATAACGCATAACGCATAACGCATAACGCATAACGCATAACGCATAACGCATAACGCATAACGCATAACGCATAACGCATAACGCATAACGCATAACGCATAACGCATAACGCATAACGCATAACGCATAACGCATAACGCATAACGCATAACGCATTACGCATAACGCATAACGCATAACGCATAACGCATAACGCATAACGCATAACGCATAACGCATTACGCATAACGCATAACGCATAACGCATAACGCATAACGCATATCGCATAACGCATAACGCATAACGCATAACGCATAACGCATAACGCATTACGCATAACGCATAACGCGTAACGCATAACGCATAACGCATAACGCATAACGCATAACGCATAACGCATAACGCATAACGCATAACGCGTAACGCGTAACGCGTAACGCGAAACGCGTAACGCATAACGCGTAACGCATAACGCATAACGCATAACGGATAACGCATAACGCATAACGCATAACGCATAACGCATAACGCATAACGCATAACGCATAACGCATAACGCATAACGCATAACGCATAACGCATAACGCATAACGCATAACGCATAACGCATAACGCATAACGCATAACGCATAACGCATAACGCATAACGCATAACGCATAACGCATAACGCATAACGCATAACGCATAACGCATAACGCATAACGCATAACGCATAACGCATAACGCATAACGCATAACGCATAACGCATAACGCATAACGCATAACGCATAACGCATAACGCATAACGCATAACGCATAACGCATAACGCATAACGCATAACGCATAACGCATAACGCATAACGCATAACGCATAACGCAAAACGCATAACGCATAACGCATAACGCATAACGCATAACGCATAACGCATAACGCATAACGCATAACGCATAACGCATAACGCATAACGCATAACGCATAACGCATAACGCATAACGCATAACGCATAACGCATAACGCATAACGCATAACGCATAACGCATAACGCATAACGCATAACGCATAACGCATAACGCATAACGCATAACGCATAACGCATAACGCATAACGCATAACGCATAACGCATAACGCATAACGCATAACGCATAACGCATAACGCATAACGCATAACGCATAACGCATAACGCATAACGCATAACGCATAACGCATAACGCATAACTCATAACGCATAACGGATAACGCTTGACGCATAACGCATAACGCATAACGCATAACGCATAACGCATAACGCATAACGCATAACGCATAACGCATAACGCATAACGCATAACGCATAACGCATAACGCATAACGCATAACGCATAACGCATAACGCATAACGCATAACGCATAACGCATAACGCATAACGCATAACGCATAACGCATAACGCATAACGCATAACGCATAACGCATAACGCATAACGCATAACGCATAACGCATAACGCATAACGCATAACGCATAACGCATAACGCATAACGCATAACGCATAACGCATAACGCATAACGCATAACGCATAACGCATAACGCATAACGCATAACGCATAACGCATATCGCATAACGCATAACGCTTAACGCATAACGCATAACGCATAACGCATAACGGATAACGCTTGACGCATAACGCATAACGCATAACGCATAACGCATAACGCATAACGCATAACGCATAACGCATATCGCATAACGCATAACGCATAACGCATAACGCATAACGCATAACGCATAACGCATAACGCATAACGCATAACGCATAAAGCATAACGCATAACGCATAACGCATAACGCATAACGCATAACGCATAACGCATAACGCATAACGCATAACGCATAACGCATAACGCATAACGCATAACGCATAACGCATAACGCATAACGCATAACGCATAACGCATAACGCATAACGCATAACGCATAACGCATAACGCATAACGCATAACGCATAACGCATAACGCATAACGCATAACGCATAACGCATAACGCATAACGCATAACTCATAACGCATAACGCATAACGCATAACGCATAACGCATAACGCATAACGCATAACGCATAACGCATAACGCATAACGCATAACGCATAACTCATAACGCATAACGCATAACGCATAACGCATATCGCATAACGCATAACGCTTAACGCATGACGCATAACGCATAACGCATAACGGATAACGCTTGACGCATAACGCATAACGCATAACGCATAACGCATAACGCATAACGCATAACGCATAACGCATAACGCATAACGCATAACGCATAACGCATAACGCATAACGCATAACGCATAACGCATAACGCATAACGCATAACGCATAACGCATAACGCATAACGCATAACGCATAACGCATAACGCATAACGCATAACGCATAACGCATTACGCATAACGCATAACGCATAACGCATAACGCATAACGCATAACGCATAACGCATAACGCATAACGCATTACGCATAACGCATAACGCATAACGCATAACGCATAACGCATATCGCATAACGCATAACGCATAACGCATAACGCATTACGCATAACGCATAACGCGTAACGCATAACGCATAACGCATAACGCATAACGCATAACGCATAACGCATAACGCATAACGCGTAACACGTAACGCGTAACGCGAAACGCGTAACGCATAACGCATAACGCATAACGCGTAACACGTAACGCGTAACGCGAAACGCGTAACGCATAACGCATAACGCATAACGCATAACGCATAACGCATAACGCATAACGCATAACGCATAACGCATAACGCATAACGTATATCGCATAACGCATAACGCTTAACGCATAACGCATAACGCATAACGTATAACGGATAACGCATAACGCATAACGCATAACGCATAACGCATAACGCATAACGCATAACGCATAACGCATAACGCATAACGCATAACGCATAACGCATAACGCATAACGCATAACGCATAACGCATAACGCATAACGCATAACGCATAACGCATAACGCATAACGCATAACGCATAACGCATAACGCATAACGCATAACGCATAACGCATAACGCATAACGCATAACGCATAACGCATAACGCATAACGCATAACGCATAACGCATAACGCATAACGCATAACGCATAACGCATAACGCATAACGCATAACGCATAACGCATAACGCATAACGCATAACGCATAACGCATAACGCTTAACGCATTACGCATAACGCATAACGCATAACGCATAACGCATAACGCATAACGCATAACGCATAACGCATAACGCATAACGCATAACGCATAACGCATAACGCATAACGCATAACGCATAACGCATAACGCATAACGCATAACGCATAACGCATAACGCATAACGCATAACGCATAACGCATAACGCATAACGCATAACGCATAACGCATAACGCATAACGCATAACGCATAACGCATAACGCATAACGCATAACGCATAACGCATTACGCATAACGCATAACGCGTAACGCATAACGCATAACGCATAACGCATAACGCATAACGCATAACGCATAACGCATAACGCGTAACGCGTAACGCGTAACGCGAAACGCGTAACGCATAACGCATAACGCATAACGCATAACGCATAACGGATAACGCATAACGCATAACGCATAACGCATAACGCATAACGTATATCGCATAACGCATAACGCTTAACGCATAACGCATAACGCATAACGTATAACGGATAACGCATAACGCATAACGCATAACGCATAACGCATAACGCATAACGCATAACGCATAACGCATAACGCATAACGCATAACGCATAACGCATAACGGATAACGCTTGACGCATAACGCATAACGCATAACGCATAACGCATAACGCATAACGCATAACGCATAACGCATAACGCATAACGCATAACGCATAACGCATAACGCATAACGCATAACGCATAACGCATAACGCATAACGCATAACGCATAACGCATAACGCATAACGCATAACGCATAACGCATAACGCATAACGCATAACGCATAACGCATAACGCATAACGCATAACGCATAACGCATAACGCATAACGCATAACGCATAACGCATAACGCATAACGCATAACGCATAACGCATAACGCATAACGCATAACGCATAACGCATAACTCATAACGCATAACGCATAACGCATAACGCATAACGCATAACGCATAACGCATAACGCATAACGCATAACGCATAACTCATAACGCATAACGCATAACGCATAACGCATATCGCATAACGCATAACGCATAACGCATAACGCATAACGCATAACGCATAACGCATAACGCATAACGGATAACGCTTGACGCATAACGCATAACGCATAACGCATAACGCATAACGCATAACGCATAACGCATAACGCATAACGCATAACGCATAACGCATAACGCATAACGCATAACGCATAACGCATAACGCATAACGCATAACGCATAACGCATAACGCATAACGCATAACGCATAACGCATAACGCATAATGCATAACGCACAACGCATAACGCATAACGCATAACGCATAACGCATAACGCATAACGCATAACGCATAACGCATAACGCATAACGCATAACGCATAACGCATAACGCATAACGCATAACGCATAACGCATAACGCATAACGCGTAACGCATAACTCATAACGCATAACGCATAACGCATAACGCATAACGCATAACGCATAACGCATAACGCATAACGCATAACGCATAACGCATAACGCATAACGCATAACGCATAACGCATAACGCATAACGCATTACGCATAACGCATAACGCATAACGCATAACGCATAACGCATAACGCATAACGCATAACGCATTACGCATAACGCATAACGCATAACGCATAACGCATAACGCATATCGCATAACGCATAACGCATAACGCATAACGCATAACGCATAACGCATTACGCATAACGCATAACGCGTAACGCATAACGCATAACGCATAACGCATAACGCATAACGCATAACGCATAACGCATAACGCGTAACGCGTAACGCGTAACGCGAAACGCGTAACGCATAACGCATAACGCATAACGCATAACGCATAACGCATAACGGATAACGCATAACGCATAACGCATAACGCATAACGCATAACGTATATCGCATAACGCATAACGCTTAACGCATAACGCATAACGCATAACGTATAACGGATAACGCATAACGCATAACGCATAACGCATAACGCATAACGCATAACGCATAACGCATAACGCATAACGCATAACGCATAACGCATAACGCATAACGCATAACGCATAACGCATAACGCATAACGCATAACGCATAACGCATAACGCATAACGCATAACGCATAACGCATAACGCATAACGCATAACGCATAACGCATAACGCATAACGCATAACGCATAACGCATAACGCATAACGCATAACGCATAACGCATAACGCATAACGCATAACGCATAACGCATAACGCATAACGCATAACGCATAACGCATAACGCATAACGCATAACGCATAACGCATAACGCATATCGCATAACGCATAACGCTTAACGCATGACGCATAACGCATAACGCATAACGGATAACGCTTGACGCATAACGCATAACGCATAACGCATAACGCATAACGCATAACGCATAACGCATAACGCATAACGCATAACGCATAACGCATAACGCATAACGCATAACGCATAACGCATAACGCATAACGCATAACGCATAACGCATAACGCATAACGCATAACGCATAACGCATAACGCATAACGCATAACGCATTACGCATAACGCATAACGCATAACGCATAACGCATAACGCATAACGCATAACGCATAACGCATAACGCATTACGCATAACGCATAACGCATAACGCATAACGCATAACGCATATCGCATAACGCATAACGCATAACGCATAACGCATAACGCATAACGCATTACGCATAACGCATAACGCGTAACGCATAACGCATAACGCATAACGCATAACGCATAACGCATAACGCATAACGCATAACGCGTAACGCGTAACGCGTAACGCGAAACGCGTAACGCATAACGCATAACGCATAACGCATAACGCATAACGGATAACGCATAACGCATAACGCATAACGCATAACGCATAACGTATATCGCATAACGCATAACGCTTAACGCATAACGCATAACGCATAACGTATAACGGATAACGCATAACGCATAACGCATAACGCATAACGCATAACGCATAACGCATAACGCATAACGCATAACGCATAACGCATAACGCATAACGCATAACGGATAACGCTTGACGCATAACGCATAACGCATAACGCATAACGCATAACGCATAACGCATAACGCATAACGCATAACGCATAACGCATAACGCATAACGCATAACGCATAACGCATAACGCATAACGCATAACGCATAACGCATAACGCATAACGCATAACGCATAACGCATAACGCATAACGCATAACGCATAACGCATAACGCATAACGCATAACGCATAACGCATAACGCATAACGCATAACGCATAACGCATAACGCATAACGCATAACGCATAACGCAATAACGCATAACGCATAACGCATAACGCATAACGCATAACTCATAACGCATAACGCATAACGCATAACGCATAACGCATAACGCATAACGCATAACGCATAACGCATAACGCATAACTCATAACGCATAACGCATAACGCATAACGCATATCGCATAACGCATAACGCATAACGCATAACGCATAACGCATAACGCATAACGCATAACGCATAACGGATAACGCTTGACGCATAACGCATAACGCATAACGCATAACGCATAACGCATAACGCATAACGCATAACGCATAACGCATAACGCATAACGCATAACGCATAACGCATAACGCATAACGCATAACGCATAACGCATAACGCATAACGCATAACGCATAACGCATAACGCATAACGCATAACGCATAATGCATAACGCATAACGCATAACGCATAACGCATAACGCATAACGCATAACGCATAACGCATAACGCATAACGCATAACGCATAACGCATAACGCATAACGCATAACGCATAACGCATAACGCATAACGCATAACGCATAACGCATAACGCATAACTCATAACGCATAACGCATAACGCATAACGCATAACGCATAACGCATAACGCATAACGCATAACGCATAACGCATAACGCATAACGCATAACGCATAACGCATAACGCATAACGCATAACGCATTACGCATAACGCATAACGCATAACGCATAACGCATAACGCATAACGCATAACGCATAACGCATTACGCATAACGCATAACGCATAACGCATAACGCATAACGCATATCGCATAACGCATAACGCATAACGCATAACGCATAACGCATAACGCATTACGCATTACGCATAACGCATAACGCGTAACGCATAACGCATAACGCATAACGCATAACGCATAACGCATAACGCATAACGCATAACGCGTAACGCGTAACGCGTAACGCGAAACGCGTAACGCATAACGCATAACGCATAACGCATAACGCATAACGCATAACGGATAACGCATAACGCATAACGCATAACGCATAACGCATAACGTATATCGCATAACGCATAACGCTTAACGCATAACGCATAACGCATAACGTATAACGGATAACGCATAACGCATAACGCATAACGCATAACGCATAACGCATAACGCATAACGCATAACGCATAACGCATAACGCATAACGCATAACGCATAACGCATAACGCATAACGCATAACGCATAACGCATAACTCATAACGCATAACGCATAACGCATAACGCATAACGCATAACGCATAACGCATAACGCATAACGCATAACGCATAACGCATAACTCATAACGCATAACGCATAACGCATAACGCATATCGCATAACGCATAACGCTTAACGCATGACGCATAACGCATAACGCATAACGGATAACGCTTGACGCATAACGCATAACGCATAACGCATAACGCATAACGCATAACGCATAACGCATAACGCATAACGCATAACGCATAACGCATAACGCATAACGCATAACGCATAACGCATAACGCATAACGCATAACGCATAACGCATAACGCATAACGCATAACGCATAACGCATAACGCATAACGCATAACGCATAACGCATAACGCATAACGCATAACGCATAACGCATAACGCATAACGCATAACGCATAACGCATAACGCATAACTCATAACGCATAACGCATAACGCATAACGCATAACGCATAACGCATAACGCATAACGCATAACGCATAACGCATAACTCATAACGCATAACGCATAACGCATAACGCATATCGCATAACGCATAACGCTTAACGCATGACGCATAACGCATAACGCATAACGGATAACGCATAACGCATAACGCATAACGCATAACGCATAACGCATAACGCATAACGCATAACGCATAACGCATAACGCATAACGCATAACGCATAACGCATAACGCATAACGCATAACGCATAACGCATAACGCATAACGCATAACGCATAACGCATATCGCATAACGCATAACGCATAACGCATAACGCATAACGCATAACGCATAACGCATAACGCATAACGCATAACGCATAACGCATAACGCATAACGCATAACGCATAACGCATAACGCATAACGCAAAACGCATAACGCATAACGCATAACGCATAACGAATAACGTATAAAGCATTACCCATAACGCATAACGCATAACGCATAACGCATAACGCATAACGCATAACGCATAACGCATAACGCATAACGCATAACGCATAACGCATAACGCATAACGCATAACGCATAACGCATAACGCATAACGCATAAGGCGTCAGCATAACGCATAAGGCATAACGCATAACGCATAACGCATAACGCATAACGCATTACGCATAACGCATAACGCATAACGCATAACGCATAACGCATAACGCATAACGCATAACGCATAACGCATAACGAATAACGTATAAAGCATTACCCATAACGCATAACGCATAACGCATAACGCATAACGCATAACGCATAACGCATAACGCATAACGCATAACGCATAACGCATAACGCATAACGCATAACGCATAACGCATAACGCATAACGCATAACGCATAACGCATAACGCATAACGCATAACGCATAACGCATAAGGCGTCAGCATAACGCATAAGGCATAACGCATAACGCATTACGCATAACGCATAACGCATAACGCATAACGCATAACGCATAACGCATAACGCATAACGCATAACGCATAACGCATAACGCATAACGCATAACGCATAACGCATAACGCATAACGCATAACGCATAACGCATAACGCATAACGCATAACGCATAACGCATAACGCATAACGCATAACGCATAACGCATAACGCATAACGCATAACGCATAAGGCATAAGCATAACGCATAACGCATAACGCATAACCCATAGCGCATAACGCTTAACGCGTAAAGCAAAACTCATAACCCATAACGCATAACGCATAACGCATAACGCATAACGCATAACGCATAACGCATAACGCATTACGCATAACGCATAACGCATAACGCATAACGCATAACGCATTACGCATAACGCATAACGCATATCGCATAACGCATAACGCATAACGCAAACGCATAACGCATTACGCATAACGCATCACGCATAACGCATAACGCATAACGCATAACGCATAACCCATAGCGCATAACGCTTAACGCGTAAAGCAAAACTCATAACCCATAACGCATAACGCATAACGCATAACGCATAACGCATAACGCATAACGCATAACGCATAACGCATAACGCATAACGCATAACGCATAACGCATAACGCATAACGCATAACGCATAACGCATAACGCATAACGCATAACGCATAACGCATAACGCATAACGCATAACGCATAACGCATAACGCATAACGCATAACGCATAACGCATAACGCATAACGCATAACGCATAACGCATAACGCATAACGCATAACGCATAACGCATAACGCATAACGCATAACGCATAACGCATAACGCATTGCGCATAACGCATAACGCATAAGGCATAAGCATAACGCATAACGCATAACGCATAACCCATAGCGCATAACGCTTAACGCGTAAAGCAAAACTCATAACCCATAACGCATAACGCATAACGCATAACGCATAACGCATAACGCATAACGCATAACGCATAACGCATAACGCATAACGCATAACGCATAACGCATAACGCATAACGCATAACGCATAACGCATAACGCATAACGCATAACGCATAACGCATAACGCATAACGCATTACGCATAACGCATAACGCGTAAGGCATAAGCATAACGCATAACGCATAAGGCATAACGCATAACGCATAACGCATAACGCATAACGCATAACGCATAACGCATAACGCATAACGCATAACGCATAACGCATAACGCATAACGCATAACGCATAACGCATAACGCATAACGCATAACGCATAACGCATAACGCATAACGCATAACGCATAACGCATAACGCATAACGCATAACGCATAACGCATAACGCATAACGCATAACGCATAACGCATGACGCATAACGCATAACGCATAACGCATAACGCATAACGCATAACGCATAACGCATAACGCATAACGCATAACGCATAACGCAAAACGCATAACGCATAACGCATAACGCATAACGCATAACGCATAACGCATAACGCATAACGCATGACGCATAACGCATAACGCATAACGCATAACGCATAACGCATAACGCATAACGCATAACGCATAACGCATAACGCATAACGCATAACGCAAAACGCATAACGCATAACGCATAACGCATAACGAATAACGTATAAAGCATTACCCATAACGCATAACGCATAACGCATAACGCATAACGCATAAAGCATTACCCATAACGCATAACGCATAACGCATAACGCATAACGCATAACGCATAACGCATAACGCATAACGCATAACGCATAACGCATAACGCATAACGCATAACGCATAACGCATAACGCATAACGCATAACGCATAAGGCGTCAGCATAACGCATAAGGCATAACGCATAACGCATTACGCATAACGCATAACGCATAACGCATAACGCATAACGCATAACGCATAACGCATAACGCATAACGCATAACGCATAACGCATAACGCATAACGCATAACGCATAACGCATAACGCATAACGCATAACGCATAACGCATAACGCATAACGCATAACGCATAACGCATAACGCATAACGCATAACGCATAACGCATAACGCATAACGCATAAGGCATAAGCATAACGCATAACGCATAACGCATAACCCATAGCGCATAACGCTTAACGCGTAAAGCAAAACTCATAACCCATAACGCATAACGCATAACGCATAACGCATAACGCATAACGCATAACGCATAACGCATTACGCATAACGCATAACGCATAACGCATAACGCATAACGCATTACGCATAACGCATAACGCATATCGCATAACGCATAACGCATTACGCATAACGCATCACGCATAACGCATAACGCATGACGCATAACGCATAACGCATAACGCATAACGCATAACGCATAACGCATAACGCATAACGCATAACGCATAACGCATAACGCATAACGCATAACGCAAAACGCATAACGCATAACGCATAACGCATAACGAATAACGTATAAAGCATTACCCATAACGCATAACGCATAACGCATAACGCATAACGCATAAAGCATTACCCATAACGCATAACGCATAACGCATAACGCATAACGCATAACGCATAACGCATAACGCATAACGCATAACGCATAACGCATAACGCATAACGCATAACGCATAACGCATAACGCATAACGCATAACGCATAACGCATAAGGCGTCAGCATAACGCATAAGGCATAACGCATAACGCATTACGCATAACGCATAACGCATAACGCATAACGCATAACGCATAACGCATAACGCATAACGCATAACGCATAACGCATAACGCATAACGCATAACGCATAACGCATAACGCATAACGCATAACGCATAACGCATAACGCATAACGCATAACGCATAACGCATAACGCATAACGCATAACGCATAACGCATAAGGCATAACGCATGACGCATAACGCATAACGCATAACGCATAACGCATAACGCATAACGCATAACGCATAACGCATAACGCAAAACGCATAACGCATAACGCATAACGCATAACGAATAACGTATAAAGCATTACCCATAACGCATAACGCATAACGCATAACGCATAACGCATAACGCATAACGCATAACGCATAACGCATAACGCATAACGCATAACGCATAACGCATAACGCATAACGCATAACGCATAACGCATAACGCAAAACGCATAACGCATAACGCATAACGCATAACGAATAACGTATAAAGCATTACCCATAACGCATAACGCATAACGCATAACGCATAACGCATAACGCATAACGCATAACGCATAACGCATAACGCATAACGCATAACGCATAACGCATAACGCATAACGCATAACGCATAACGCATAACGCATAAGGCGTCAGCATAACGCATAAGGCATAACGCATAACGCATAACGCATAACGCATAACGCATTACGCATAACGCATAACGCATAACGCATAACGCATAACGCATAACGCATAACGCATAACGCATAACGCATAACGCATAACGCATAACGAATAACGTATAAAGCATTACCCATAACGCATAACGCATAACGCATAACGCATAACGCATAACGCATAACGCATAACGCATAACGCATAACGCATAACGCATAACGCATAACGCATAACGCATAACGCATAACGCATAACGCATAACGCATAACGCATAACGCATAACGCATAAGGCGTCAGCATAACGCATAAGGCATAACGCATAACGCATTACGCATAACGCATAACGCATAACGCATAACGCATAACGCATAACGCATAACGCATAACGCATAACGCATAACGCATAACGCATAACGCATAACGCATAACGCATAACGCATAACGCATAACGCATAACGCATAACGCATAACGCATAACGCATAACGCATAACGCATAACGCATAACGCATAACGCATAAGGCATAAGCATAACGCATAACGCATAACGCATAACCCATAGCGCATAACGCTTAACGCGTAAAGCAAAACTCATAACCCATAACGCATAACGCATAACGCATAACGCATAACGCATAACGCATAACGCATAACGCATTACGCATAACGCATAACGCATAACGCATAACGCATAACGCATTACGCATAACGCATAACGCATATCGCATAACGCATAACGCATAACGCAAACGCATAACGCATTACGCATAACGCATCACGCATAACGCATAACGCATAACGCATAACGCATAACCCATAGCGCATAACGCTTAACGCGTAAAGCAAAACTCATAACCCATAACGCATAACGCATAACGCATAACGCATAACGCATAACGCATAACGCATAACGCATAACGCATAACGCATAACGCATAACGCATAACGCATAACGCATAACGCATAACGCATAACGCATAACGCATAACGCATAACGCATAACGCATAACGCATAACGCATAACGCATAACGCATAACGCATAACGCATAACGCATAACGCATAACGCATAACGCATAACGCATAATGCATAAGGCGTCAGCATAACGCATAAGGCATAACGCATAACGCATAACGCATAACGCATAACGCATAACGCATAACGCATAACGCATAACGCATAACGCATAACGCATAACGCATAACGCATAACGCATAACGCATAAGGCATAAGCATAACGCATAACGCATAAGGCATAACGCATAACGCATAACGCATAACGCATAACGCATAACGCATAACGCATAACGCATAACGCATAACGCATAACGCATAACGCATAACGCATAACGCATAACGCATAACGCATAACGCATAACGCATAACGCATAACGCATAACGCATAACGCATAACGCATAACGCATAACGCATAACGCATTGCGCATAACGCATAACGCATAAGGCATAAGCATAACGCATAACGCATAACGCATAACCCATAGCGCATAACGCTTAACGCGTAAAGCAAAACTCATAACCCATAACGCATAACGCATAACGCATAACGCATAACGCATAACGCATAACGCATAACGCATAACGCATAACGCATAACGCATAACGCATAACGCATAACGCATAACGCATAACGCATAACGCATAACGCATAACGCATAACGCATAACGCATAACGCATAACGCATAACGCATAACGCATTACGCATAACGCATAACGCATAAGGCATAAGCATAACGCATAACGCATAAGGCATAACGCATAACGCATAACGCATAACGCATAACGCATAACGCATAACGCATAACGCATAACGCATAACGCATAACGCATAACGCATAACGCATAACGCATAACGCATAACGCATAACGCATAACGCATAACGCATAACGCATAACGCATAACGCATAACGCATAACGCATAACGCATAACGCATAACGCATAACGCATAACGCATAACGCATAACGCATGACGCATAACGCATAACGCATAACGCATAACGCATAACGCATAACGCATAACGCATAACGCATAACGCATAACGCATAACGCATAACGCAAAACGCATAACGCATAACGCATAACGCATAACGCATAACGCATAACGCATAACGCATAACGCATGACGCATAACGCATAACGCATAACGCATAACGCATAACGCATAACGCATAACGCATAACGCATAACGCATAACGCATAACGCATAACGCAAAACGCATAACGCATAACGCATAACGCATAACGAATAACGTATAAAGCATTACCCATAACGCATAACGCATAACGCATAACGCATAACGCATAAAGCATTACCCATAACGCATAACGCATAACGCATAACGCATAACGCATAACGCATAACGCATAACGCATAACGCATAACGCATAACGCATAACGCATAACGCATAACGCATAACGCATAACGCATAACGCATAACGCATAACGCATAAGGCGTCAGCATAACGCATAAGGCATAACGCATAACGCATTACGCATAACGCATAACGCATAACGCATAACGCATAACGCATAACGCATAACGCATAACGCATAACGCATAACGCATAACGCATAACGCATAACGCATAACGCATAACGCATAACGCATAACGCATAACGCATAACGCATAACGCATAACGCATAACGCATAACGCATAACGCATAACGCATAACGCATAACGCATAACGCATAAGGCATAAGCATAACGCATAACGCATAACGCATAACCCATAGCGCATAACGCTTAACGCGTAAAGCAAAACTCATAACCCATAACGCATAACGCATAACGCATAACGCATAACGCATAACGCATAACGCATAACGCATTACGCATAACGCATAACGCATAACGCATAACGCATAACGCATTACGCATAACGCATAACGCATATCGCATAACGCATAACGCATTACGCATAACGCATCACGCATAACGCATAACGCATAACGCATAACGCATAACCCATAGCGCATAACGCTTAACGCGTAAAGCAAAACTCATAACCCATAACGCATAACGCATAACGCATAACGCATAACGCATAACGCATAACGCATAACGCATAACGCATAACGCATAACGCATAACGCATAACGCATAACGCATAACGCATAACGCATAACGCATAACGCATAACGCATAACGCATAACGCATAACGCATAACGCATAACGCATAACGCATAACGCATAACGCATAACGCATAACGCATAATGCATAAGGCGTCAGCATAACGCATAAGGCATAACGCATAACGCATAACGCATAACGCATAACGCATAACGCATAACGCATAACGCATAACGCATAACGCATAACGCATAACGCATAACGCATAACGCATAACGCATAACGCATAAGGCATAAGCATAACGCATAACGCATAAGGCATAACGCATAACGCATAACGCATAACGCATAACGCATAACGCATAACGCATAACGCATAACGCATAACGCATAACGCATAACGCATAACGCATAACGCATAACGCATAACGCATAACGCATAACGCATAACGCATAACGCATAACGCATAACGCATAACGCATAACGCATAACGCATTGCGCATAACGCATAACGCATAAGGCATAAGCATAACGCATAACGCATAACGCATAACCCATAGCGCATAACGCTTAACGCGTAAAGCAAAACTCATAACCCATAACGCATAACGCATAACGCATAACGCATAACGCATAACGCATAACGCATAACGCATAACGCATAACGCATAACGCATAACGCATAACGCATAACGCATAACGCATAACGCATAACGCATAACGCATAACGCATAACGCATAACGCATTACGCATAACGCATAACGCATAAGGCATAAGCATAACGCATAACGCATAAGGCATAACGCATAACGCATAACGCATAACGCATAACGCATAACGCATAACGCATAACGCATAACGCATAACGCATAACGCATAACGCATAACGCATAACGCATAACGCATAACGCATAACGCATAACGCATAACGCATAACGCATAACGCATAACGCATAACGCATAACGCATGACGCATAACGCATAACGCATAACGCATAACGCATAACGCATAACGCATAACGCATAACGCATAACGCATAACGCATAACGCATAACGCAAAACGCATAACGCATAACGCATAACGCATAACGCATAACGCATAACGCATAACGCATAACGCATGACGCATAACGCATAACGCATAACGCATAACGCATAACGCACAACGCATAACGCATAACGCATAACGCATAACGCATAACGCATAACGCAAAACGCATAACGCATAACGCATAACGCATAACGAATAACGTATAAAGCATTACCCATAACGCATAACGCATAACGCATAACGCATAACGCATAACGCATAACGCATAACGCATAACGCATAACGCATAACGCATAACGCATAACGCATAACGCATAACGCATAACGCATAACGCATAACGCATAACGCATAACGCATAACGCATAACGCATAACGCATAACGCATAACGCATAACGCATAACGCATAAAGCATAACGCATTACGCATAACGCATAACGCATAAGGCATAAGCATAACGCATAACGCATAAGGCATAACGCATAACGCATAACGCATAACGCATAACGCATAACGCATAACGCATAACGCATAACGCATAACGCATAACGCATAACGCATAACGCATAACGCATAACGCATAACGCATAACGCATAACGCATAACGCATAACGCATAACGCATAACGCATAACGCATAACGCATAACGCATGACGCATAACGCATAACGCATAACGCATAACGCATAACGCATAACGCATAACGCATAACGCATAACGCATAACGCATAACGCATAACGCATAACGCATAACGCATAACGCATAACGCATAACGCAAAACGCATAACGCATAACGCATAACGCATAACGCATAACGCATAACGCATAACGCATAACGCATGACGCATAACGCATAACGCATAACGCATAACGCATAACGCATAACGCATAACGCATAACGCATAACGCATAACGCATAACGCAAAACGCATAACGCATAACGCATAACGCATAACGAATAACGTATAAAGCATTACCCATAACGCATAACGCATAACGCATAACGCATAACGCATAACGCATAACGCATAACGCATAACGCATAACGCATAACGCATAACGCATAACGCATAACGCATAACGCATAACGCATAACGCATTACGCATAACGCATAACGCATAACGCATAACGCATAACGCATAACGCATAACGATAACGCATAACGCATAACGCATAACGCATAACGCATAACGCATAACGCATAACGCATAACGCATAACGCATAACGCATAACGCATAACGCATAACGCATAACGCATAACGCATAACGCATAACGCATAACGCATAACGCATAACGCATAACGCATAACGCATAACGCATAACGCATAACGCATAACGCATAACGCATAACGCATAACCCATAGCGCATAACGCTTAACGCGTAAAGCAAAACTCATAACCCATAACGCATAACGCATAACGCATAACGCATAACGCATAACGCATAGCGCATAACGCTTAACGCGTAAAGCAAAACTCATAACCCATAACGCATAACGCATAACGCATAACGCATAACGCATAACGCATAACGCATAACGCATAACGCATAACGCATAACGCATAACGCATAACGCATAACGCATAACGCATAACGCATAACGCATAACGCATAACGCATAACGCATAACGCATAACGCATAACGCATAACGCATAACGCATAACGCATAACGCATAACGCATAACGCATAACGCATAACGCATAACGAATAACGCATAACGCATAACGCATAACGCATAACGCATAACGCATAACGCATAACGCATAACGCATAACGCATAACGCATAACGCATAACGCATAACGCATAACGCATAACGCATAACGCATAACCCATAGCGCATAACGCTTAACGCGTAAAGCAAAACTCATAACCCATAACGCATAACGCATAACGCATAACGCATAACGCATAACGCATAACGCATAACGCATAACGCATAACGCATAACGCATAACGCATAACGCATAACGCATAACGCATAACGCATAACGCATAACGCATAACGCATAACGCATAACGCATAACGCATAACGCATAACGCATAACGCATAACGCATAACGCATAACGCATAACGCATAACGCATAACGCATAACGCATAACGCATAACGCATAACGCATAACGCATAACGCATAACGCATAACGCATAACGCATAACGCATAACGCATAACGCATAACGCATAACGCATAACGCATAACCCATAGCGCATAACGCTTAACGCGTAAAGCAAAACTCATAACCCATAACGCATAACGCATAACGCATAACGCATAACGCATAACGCATAACGCATAACGCATAACGCATAACGCATAACGCATAACGCATAACGCATAACGCATAACGCATAACGCATAACGCATAACGCATAACGCATAACGCATAACGCATAACGCATAACGCATAACGCATAACGCATAACGCATAACGCATAACGCATAACGCATAACGCATAACGCATAACGCATAACGCATAACGCATAACGCATAACGCATAACGCATAACGCATAACGCATAACGCATAACGCATAACGCATAACGCATAACGCATAACGCATAACGCATAACGCATAACGCATAACGCATAACGCATAACGCATAACGCATAAGGCATAACGCATAACGCATAACGCATAAGGCGTCAGCATAACGCATAACGCATAAGGCATAACGCATAACGCTTAACGCATAACGCATAACGCATAACGCATAACGCATAACGCATAACGCATAACGCATAACGCATAACGCATAACGCATAACGCATAACGCATAACGCATAACGCATAACGCATAACGCATAACGCATAACGCATAACGCATAACGCATAACGCATTACGCATAACGCATAACGCATAAGGCATAAGCATAACGCATAACGCATAAGGCATAACGCACAACGCATAACGCATAACGCATAACGCATAACGCATAACGCATAACGCATAACGCATAACGCATAACGCATAACGCATAACGCATAACGCATAACGCATAACGCATAACGCATAACGCATAACGCATAACGCATGACGCATAACGCATAACGCATAACGCATAACGCATAACGCATAACGCATAACGCATAACGCATAACGAATAACGTATAAAGCATTACCCATAACGCATAACGCATAACGCATAACGCATAACGCATAACGCATAACGCATAACGCATAACGCATAACGCATAACGCATAACGCATAACGCATAACGCATAACGCATAACGCATAACGCATAAGGCGTCAGCATAACGCATAAGGCATAACGCATAACGCATTACGCATAACGCATAACGCATAACGCATAACGCATAACGCATAACGCATAACGCATAACGCATAACGCATAACGCATAACGCATAACGCATAACGCATAACGCATAACGCATAACGCATAACGCATAACGCATAACGCATAACGCATAACGCATAACGCATAACGCATAACGCATAACGCATAACGCATAACGCATAACGCATAACGCATAACGCATAACGCATAACGCATAACGCATAACGCATAACGCATAACGCATAGCGCATAACGCTTAACGCGTAAAGCAAAACTCATAACCCATAACGCATAACGCATAACGCATAACGCATAACGCATAACGCATAACGCATAACGCATAACGCATAACGCATAACGCATAACGCATAACGCATAACGCATAACGCATTACGCATAACGCATAACGCATAAGGCATAAGCATAACGCATAACGCATAACCCATAGCGCATAACGCTTAACGCGTAAAGCAAAACTCATAACCCATAACGCATAACGCATAACGCATAACGCATAACGCATAACGCATAACGCATAACGCATAACGCATAACGCATAACGCATAACGCATAACGCATAACGCATAACGCATAACGCATAACGCATAACGCATAACGCATAACGCATAACGCATAACGCATAACGCATAACGCATAACGCATAAGGCATAACGCATAACGCATAACGCATAACGCATAACGCATAACGCATTACGCATAACGCATAACGCATAACGCATAACGCATAACGCATTACGCATAACGCATAACGCATAACGCATAACGCATGACGCATAACGCATAACGCATAACGCATAACGCATAACGCATAACGCATAACGCATAACGCATAACGCATAACGCATAACGCATAACGCAAAACGCATAACGCATAACGCATAACGCATAACGAATAACGTATAAAGCATTACCCATAACGCATAACGCATAACGCATAAGGCATAACGCATAACGCATAACGCATAACGCATAACGCATAACGCATAAGGCGTCAGCATAACGCATAAGGCATAACGCATAACGCATAACGCATAACGCATAACGCATAACGCATTACGCATAACGCATAACGCATAACGCATAACGCATAACGCATAACGCATAACGCATAACGCATAACGCATAACGCATAACGCATAACGCATAACGCATAACGCATAACGCATAACGCATAACGCATAACGCATAACGCATAACGCATAACGCATAACGCATAACGCATAACGCATAACGCATAACGCATAACGCATAACGCATAACGCATAACGCATAACGCATAACGCATAACGCATAACGCATAACGAATAACGCATAACGCATAACGCATAACGCATAACGCATAACGCATAACGCATAACGCATAACGCATAAGGCATAAGCATAACGCATAACGCATAACGCATAACCCATAGCGCATAACGCTTAACGCGTAAAGCAAAACTCATAACCCATAACGCATAACGCATAACGCATAACGCATAACGCATAACGCATAACGCATAACGCATAACGCATAACGCATAACGCATAACGCATAACGCATAACGCATAACGCATAACGCATAACGCATAACGCATAAGGCGTCAGCATAACGCATAAGGCATAACGCATAACGCATAACGCATAACGCATAACGCATAACGCATTACGCATTACGCATAACGCATAACGCATAACGCATAACGCATAACGCATAACGCATAACGCATAACGCATAACCCATAACGTATAACGCATAACGCATAACGCATAACGCATAACGCATAACGCATAACGCATAACGCATAACGCATAACGCATAACGCATAACGCATAACGCATAACGCATAACGCATAACGCATAACGCATAACGCATAACGCATAAGGCGTCACCATAACGCATAACGCATAACGCATAACGCATAACGCATAACGCATAACGCATAACGCATAACGCATAACGCATAACGCATAACGCATAACGCATAACGCATAACGCATAACGCATAGCGCATAACGCTTAACGCGTAAAGCAAAACTCATAACCCATAACGCATAACGCATAACGCATAACGCATAACGCATAACGCATAACGCATAACGCATAACGCATAACGCATAACGCATAACGCATTACGCATAACGCATAACGCATAAGGCATAAGCATAACGCATAACGCATAACGCATAACCCATAGCGCATAACGCTTAACGCGTAAAGCAAAACTCATAACCCATAACGCATAACGCATAACGCATAACGCATAACGCATAACGCATTACGCATAACGCATAACGCATAACGCATAACGCATAACGCATAACGCATAACGCATAACGCATAACGCATAACGCATAACGCATAACGCATAACGCATAACGCATAACGCATAACGCATAACGCATAACGCATAACGCATAACGCATAACGCATAACGCATAACGCATAACGCATAACGCATAACGCATAACGCATAACGCATAACGCATAACGCATAACGCATAGCGCATAACGCTTAACGCGTAAAGCAAAACTCATAACCCATAACGCATAACGCATAACGCATAACGCATAACGCATAACGCATAACGCATAACGCATAACGCATAACGCATAACGCATAACGCATTACGCATAACGCATAAGGCATAAGCATAACGCATAACGCATAACGCATAACCCATAGCGCATAACGCTTAACGCGTAAAGCAAAACTCATAACCCATAACGCATAACGCATAACGCATAACGCATAACGCATAACGCATAACGCATAACGCATAACGCATAACGCATAACGCATAACGCATAACGCATAACGCATAACGCATAACGCATAACGCATAACGCATAACGCATAACGCATAACGCATAACGCATAACGCATAACGCATAACGCATAAGGCATAACGCATAACGCATAACGCATAACGCATAACGCATAACGCATTACGCATAACGCATAACGCATAACGCATAACGCATAACGCATTACGCATAACGCATAACGCATAACGCATAACGCATGACGCATAACGCATAACGCATAACGCATAACGCATAACGCATAACGCATAACGCATAACGCATAACGCATAACGCATAACGCAAAACGCATAACGCATAACGCATAACGCATAACGAATAACGTATAAAGCATTACCCATAACGCATAACGCATAACGCATAAGGCATAACGCATAACGCATAACGCATAACGCATAACGCATAACGCATAAGGCGTCAGCATAACGCATAAGGCATAACGCATAACGCATAACGCATAACGCATAAGGCGTCAGCATAACGCATAAGGCATAACGCATAACGCATAACGCATAACGCATAACGCATAACGCATTACGCATTACGCATAACGCATAACGCATAACGCATAACGCATAACGCATAACGCATAACGCATAACGCATAACCCATAACGTATAACGCATAACGCATAACGCATAACGCATAACGCATAACGCATAACGCATAACGCATAACGCATAACGCATAACGCATAACGCATAACGCATAACGCATAACGCATAACGCATAACGCATAACGCATAAGGCGTCACCATAACGCATAACGCATAACGCATAACGCATAACGCATAACGCATAACGCATAACGCATAACGCATAACGCATAACGCATAACGCATAACGCATAACGCATAACGCATAACGCATAGCGCATAACGCTTAACGCGTAAAGCAAAACTCATAACCCATAACGCATAACGCATAACGCATAACGCATAACGCATAACGCATAACGCATAACGCATAACGCATAACGCATAACGCATAACGCATTACGCATAACGCATAACGCATAAGGCATAAGCATAACGCATAACGCATAACGCATAACCCATAGCGCATAACGCTTAACGCGTAAAGCAAAACTCATAACCCATAACGCATAACGCATAACGCATAACGCATAACGCATAACGCATTACGCATAACGCATAACGCATAACGCATAACGCATAACGCATAACGCATAACGCATAACGCATAACGCATAACGCATAACGCATAACGCATAACGCATAACGCATAACGCATAACGCATAACGCATAACGCATAACGCATAACGCATAACGCATAACGCATAACGCATAACGCATAACGCATAACGCATAACGCATAACGCATAACGCATAACGCATAGCGCATAACGCTTAACGCGTAAAGCAAAACTCATAACCCATAACGCATAACGCATAACGCATAACGCATAACGCATAACGCATAACGCATAACGCATAACGCATAACGCATAACGCATAACGCATTACGCATAACGCATAACGCATAAGGCATAAGCATAACGCATAACGCATAACGCATAACCCATAGCGCATAACGCTTAACGCGTAAAGCAAAACTCATAACCCATAACGCATAACGCATAACGCATAACGCATAACGCATAACGCATAACGCATAACGCATAACGCATAACGCATAACGCATAACGCATAACGCATAACGCATAACGCATAACGCATAACGCATAACGCATAACGCATAACGCATAACGCATAACGCATAACGCATAACGCATAACGCATAAGGCATAACGCATAACGCATAACGCATAACGCATAACGCATAACGCATTACGCATAACGCATAACGCATAACGCATAACGCATAACGCATTACGCATAACGCATAACGCATAACGCATAACGCATGACGCATAACGCATAACGCATAACGCATAACGCATAACGCATAACGCATAACGCATAACGCATAACGCATAACGCATAACGCAAAACGCATAACGCATAACGCATAACGCATAACGAATAACGTATAAAGCATTACCCATAACGCATAACGCATAACGCATAAGGCATAACGCATAACGCATAACGCATAACGCATAACGCATAACGCATAAGGCGTCAGCATAACGCATAAGGCATAACGCATAACGCATAACGCATAACGCATAACGCATAACGCATTACGCATAACGCATAACGCATAACGCATAACGCATAACGCATAACGCATAACGCATAACGCATAACGCATAACGCATAACGCATAACGCATAACGCATAACGCATAACGCATAACGCATAACGCATAACGCATAACGCATAACGCATAACGCATAACGCATAACGCATAACGCATAACGCATAACGCATAACGCATAACGCATAACGCATAACGCATAACGCATAACGCATAACGCATAACGCATAACGCATAACGCATAACGCATAACGCATAACGCATAACGCATAACGCATAACGCATAACGCATAACGCATAACGCATAACGCATAACGCATAACGCATAACGCATAACGAATAACGCATAACGCATAACGCATAACGCATAACGCATAACGCATAACGCATAACGCATAAGGCATAAGCATAACGCATAACGCATAACGCATAACCCATAGCGCATAACGCTTAACGCGTAAAGCAAAACTCATAACCCATAACGCATAACGCATAACGCATAACGCATAACGCATAACGCATAACGCATAACGCATAACGCATAACGCATAACGCATAACGCATAACGCATAACGCATAACGCATAACGCATAACGCATAACGCATAACGCATAACGCATAACGCATAACGCATAACGCATAACGCATAACGCATAACGCATAACGCATAAGGCGTCAGCATAACGCATAAGGCATAACGCATAACGCATAACGCATAACGCATAACGCATAACGCATTACGCATTACGCATAACGCATAACGCATAACGCATAACGCATAACGCATAACGCATAACGCATAACGCATAACCCATAACGCATAACGCATAACGCATAACGCATAACGCATAACGCATAACGCATAACGCATAACGCATAACGCATAACGCATAACGCATAACGCATAACGCATAACGCATAACGCATAACGCATAAGGCGTCACCATAACGCATAACGCATAACGCATAACGCATAACGCATAACGCATAACGCATAACGCATAACGCATAACGCATAACGCATAACGCATAACGCATAACGCATAACGCATAACGCATAACGCATAACGCATAACGCATAACGCATAACGCATAGCGCATAACGCTTAACGCGTAAAGCAAAACTCATAACCCATAACGCATAACGCATAACGCATAACGCATAACGCATAACGCATAACGCATAACGCATAACGCATAACGCATTACGCATAACGCATAACGCATAAGGCATAAGCATAACGCATAACGCATAACGCATAACCCATAGCGCATAACGCTTAACGCGTAAAGCAAAACTCATAACCCATAACGCATAACGCATAACGCATAACGCATAACGCATAACGCATAACGCATTACGCATAACGCATAACGCATAACGCATAACGCATAACGCATAACGCATAACGCATAACGCATAACGCATAACGCATAACGCATTACGCATAACGCATCACGCATAACGCATAACGCATAACGCATAACGCATAACCCATAGCGCATAACGCTTAACGCGTAAAGCAAAACTCATAACCCATAACGCATAACGCATAACGCATAACGCATAACGCATAACGCATAACGCATAACGCATAACGCAAAACGCATAACGCATAACGCATAACGCATAACGCATAACGCATAACGCATAACGCATAACGCATAACGCATAACGCATAACGCATAACGCATAACGCATAACGCATAACGCATAACGCATAAGGCATAACGCATAACGCATAACGCATAACGCATAACGCATAACGCATTACGCATAACGCATAACGCATAACGCATAACGCATAACGCATTACGCATAACGCATAACGCATAACGCATAACGCATGACGCATAACGCATAACGCATAACGCATAACGCATAACGCATAACGCATAACGCATAACGCATAACGCATAACGCATAACGCATAACGCATAACGCATAACGCAAAACGCATAACGCATAACGCATAACGCATAACGCAAAACGCATAACGCATAACGCATAACGCATAACGAATAACGTATAAAGCATTACCCATAACGCATAACGCATAACGCATAACGCATAACGCATAACGCATAACGCATAACGCATAAGGCGTCAGCATAACGCATAAGGCATAACGCATAACGCATAACGCATAACGCATAACGCATAACGCATTACGCATAACGCATAACGCATAACGCATAACGCATAACGCATAACGCATAACGCATAACGCATAACGCATAACGCATAACGCATAACGCATAACGCATAACGCATAACGCATAACGCATAACGCATAACGCATAACGCATAACGAATAACGCATAACGCATAACGCATAACGCATAACGCATAACGCATAACGCATAACGCATAACGCATAACGCATAACGCATAACGCATAACCCATAGCGCATAACGCTTAACGCGTAAAGCAAAACTCATAACCCATAACGCATAACGCATAACGCATAACGCATAACGCATAACGCATAACCCATAACGCATAACGCATAACGCATAACGCATAACGCATAACGCATAACGCATAACGCATAACGCATAACGCATAACGCAAAACGCATAACGCATAACGCATAACGCATAACGCATAACGCATAACGCATAACGCATAACGCATAACGCATAACGCATAACGCATAACGCATAACGCATAACGCATAACGCATAACGCATAACGCATAACGCATAACGCATAACGCATAACGCATAACGCATAACGCATAACGCATAACGCATAACGCATAACGCATAACGCATAACGCATAACGCATAACGCATAGCGCATAACGCATAACGCATAACGCATAACGCATAACGCATAACGCATAACGCATAACGCATAACGCATAACGCATAACGCATAACGCATAACGCATAACGCATAACGCATAACGCATAACGCATAACGCATAACGCATAACGCATAACGCATAACGCATAACGCATAACGCATAACGCATAACGCATAACGCATAACGCATAACGCATAACGCATAACGCATAGCGCATAACGCTTAACGCGTAAAGCAAAACTCATAACCCATAACGCATAACGCATAACGCATAACGCATAACGCATAACGCATAACGCATAACGCATAACGCATAACGCATAACGCATTACGCATAACGCATAACGCATAAGGCATAAGCATAACGCATAACGCATAACGCATAACCCATAGCGCATAACGCTTAACGCGTAAAGCAAAACTCATAACCCATAACGCATAACGCATAACGCATAACGCATAACGCATAACGCATAACGCATTACGCATAACGCATAACGCATAACGCATAACGCATTACGCATAACGCATAACGCATAACGCATAACGCATAACGCATAACGCATAACGCATAACGCATTACGCATAACGCATCACGCATAACGCATAACGCATAACGCATAACGCATAACCCATAGCGCATAACGCTTAACGCGTAAAGCAAAACTCATAACCCATAACGCATAACGCATAACGCATAACGCATAACGCATAACGCATAACGCATAACGCATAACGCATAACGCATAACGCATAACGCATAACGCATAACGCATAACGCATAACGCATAACGCATAACGCATAACGCATAACGCATAACGCATAACGCATAACGCATAACGCATAACGCATAACGCATAACGCATAACGCATAACGCATAACGCATAACGCATAACGCATAACGCATAACGCATAACGCATAACGCATAACGCATAATGCATAAGGCGTCAGCATAACGCATAAGGCATAACGCATAACGCATAACGCATAACGCATAACGCATAACGCATAACGCATAACGCATAACGCATAACGCATAACGCATAACGCATAACGCATAACGCATAACGCATAACGCATAAGGCATAAGCATAACGCATAACGCATAAGGCATAACGCATAACGCATAACGCATAACGCATAACGCATAACGCATAACGCATAACGCATAACGCATAACGCATAACGCATAACGCATAACGCATAACGCATAACGCATAACGCATAACGCATAACGCATAACGCATAACGCATAACGCATAACGCATAACGCATAACGCATAACGCATAACGCATAACGCATAACGCATAACGCATAACGCATTGCGCATAACGCATAACGCATAAGGCATAAGCATAACGCATAACGCATAACGCATAACCCATAGCGCATAACGCTTAACGCGTAAAGCAAAACTCATAACCCATAACGCATAACGCATAACGCATAACGCATAACGCATAACGCATAACGCATAACGCATAACGCATAACGCATAACGCATAACGCATAACGCATAACGCATAACGCATAACGCATAACGCATAACGCATAACGCATAACGCATAACGCATAACGCATAAGGCGTCAGCATAACGCATAAGGCATAACGCATAACGCATAACGCATAACGCATAACGCATAACGCATAACGCATTACGCATTACGCATAACGCATAACGCATAACGCATAACGCATAACGCATAACGCATAACGCATAACGCATAACGCATAACGCATAACGCATAACGCATAACGCATAACGCATAACGCATAACGCATAACGCATAACGCATAACGCATAACGCATAACGCATAACGCATAACGCATAACGCATAACGCATAACGCATAACGCATAACGTATAACGCATAACGCATAACGCATAACGCATAACGCATAACGAATAACGCATAACGCATAACGCATAACGCATAACGCATAACGCATAACGCATAACGCATAACGCATAACGCATAACGCATAACGCATAACGCATAACCCATAGCGCATAACGCTTAACGCGTAAAGCAAAACTCATAACCCATAACGCATAACGCATAACGCATAACGCATAACGCATAACGCATAACGCATAACGCATAACGCATAACGCATAACGCATAACGCATAACGCATAACGCATAACGCATAACGCATAACGCATAACGCATAACGCATAACGCAAAACGCATAACGCATAACGCATAACGCATAACGCATAACGAATAACGTATAAAGCATTACCCATAACGCATAACGCATAACGCATAACGCATAACGCATAACGCATAACGCATAACGCATAACGCATAAGGCGTCAGCATAACGCATAAGGCATAACGCATAACGCATAACGCATAACGCATAACGCATAACGCATTACGCATAACGCATAACGCATAACGCATAACGCATAACGCATAACGCATAACGCATAACGCATAACGCATAACGCATAACGCATAACGCATAACGCATAACGCATAACGCATAACGCATAACGCATAACGCATAACGCATAACGCATAACGCATAACGCATAACGCATAACGCATAACGCATAACGCATAACGCATAACGCATAACGCATAACGCATAACGCATAACGCATAACGCATAACGCATAACGCATAACGCATAACGCATAACGCATAACGCATAACGCATAACGAATAACGCATAACGCATAACGCATAACGCATAACGCATAACGCATAACGCATAACGCATAACGCATAACGCATAACGCATAACGCATAACGCATAACGCATAACGCATAACGCATAACGCATAACGCATAACGCATAACGCATAACGCATAACGCATAACGCATAACGCATAACGCATAACGCATAACGCAAAACTCATAACCCATAACGCATAACGCATAACGCATAACGCATAACGCATAACGCATAACGCATTACGCATAACGCATAACGCATAACGCATAACGCATAACGCATTACGCATAACGCATAACGCATAACGCATAACGCATAACGCATAACGCATAACGCATAACGCATTACGCATAACGCATCACGCATAACGCATAACGCATAACGCATAACGCATAACCCATAGCGCATAACGCTTAACGCGTAAAGCAAAACTCATAACCCATAACGCATAACGCATAACGCATAACGCATAACGCATAACGCATAACGCATAACGCATAACGCATAACGCATAACGCATAACGCATAACGCATAACGCATAACGCATAACGCATAACGCATAACGCATAACGCATAACGCATAACGCATAACGCATAACGCATAACGCATAACGCATAACGCATAACGCATAACGCATAACGCATAACGCATAACGCATAACGCATAACGCATAACGCATAACGCATAACGCATAACGCATAACGCATAACGCATAACGCATAACGCATAACGCATAACGCATAACGCATAACGCATAACGCATAACGCATAACGCATAACGCATAACGCATAACGCATAACGCATAACGCATAACGCAAAACGCATAACGCATAACGCATAACGCATGACGCATAACGCATAAAGCATAACGCATAACGCATAACGCATAACGCATAACGCATAACGCATAACGCATAACGCATAACGCATAACGCATAACGCATAACGCATAACGCATAACGCATAACGCATAACGCATAACGCATAACGCATAACGCATAACGCATAACGCATAACGCATAACGCATAACGCATAACGCATAACGCATAACGCATAACGCATAACGCATAACGCATAACGCATAACGCATAACGCATAACGCATAACGCATAACGCATAACGCATAACGCATAACGCATAACGCATAACGCATAACGCATAACGCATAACGCATAACGCATAACGCATAACGCATAACGCATAACGCATAACGCATAACGCATAACGCATAACGCATAACGCATAACGCATAACGCATAACGCATAACGCATAACGCATAACGCATAACGCATAACGCATAACGCATAACGCATAACGCATAACGCATAACGCATAACGCATTGCGCATAACGCATAACGCATAAGGCATAAGCATAACGCATAACGCATAACGCATAACCCATAGCGCATAACGCATAACGCATAACGCATAACGCATAACGCATAACGCATAACGCATAACGCATAACGCATAACGCATAACGCATAACGCATAACGCATAACGCATAACGCATAACGCATAACGCATAACGCATAACGCATAACGAATAACGCATAACGCATAACGCATAACGCATAACGCATAACGCATAACGCATAACGCATAACGCATAACGCATAACGCATAACGCATAACGCATAACGCATAACGCATAACGCATAACGCATAACGCATAACGCATAACGCATAACGCATAACGCATAACGCATAACGCATAACGCATAACGCAAAACTCATAACCCATAACGCATAACGCATAACGCATAACGCATAACGCATAACGCATAACGCATTACGCATAACGCATAACGCATAACGCATAACGCATAACGCATTACGCATAACGCATAACGCATAACGCATAACGCATAACGCATAACGCATAACGCATAACGCATTACGCATAACGCATCACGCATAACGCATAACGCATAACGCATAACGCATAACCCATAGCGCATAACGCTTAACGCGTAAAGCAAAACTCATAACCCATAACGCATAACGCATAACGCATAACGCATAACGCATAACGCATAACGCATAACGCATAACGCATAACGCATAACGCATAACGCATAACGCATAACGCATAACGCATAACGCATAACGCATAACGCATAACGCATAACGCATAACGCATAACGCATAACGCATAACGCATAACGCATAACGCATAACGCATAACGCATAACGCATAACGCATAACGCATAACGCATAACGCATAACGCATAACGCATAACGCATAACGCATAACGCATAACGCATAACGCATAACGCATAACGCATAACGCATAACGCATAACGCATAACGCATAACGCATAACGCATAACGCATAACGCATAACGCATAACGCATAACGCATAACGCATAACGCATAACGCATAACGCATAACGCATAACGCATAACGCAAAACGCATAACGCATAACGCATAACGCATGACGCATAACGCATAAAGCATAACGCATAACGCATAACGCATAACGCATAACGCATAACGCATAACGCATAACGCATAACGCATAACGCATAACGCATAACGCATAACGCATAACGCATAACGCATAACGCATAACGCATAACGCATAACGCATAACGCATAACGCATAACGCATAACGCATAACGCATAACGCATAACGCATAACGCATAACGCATAACGCATAACGCATAACGCATAACGCATAACGCATAACGCATAACGCATAACGCATAACGCATAACGCATAACGCATAACGCATAACGCATAACGCATAACGCATAACGCATAACGCATAACGCATAACGCATAACGCATAACGCATAACGCATAACGCATAACGCATAACGCATAACGCATAACGCATAACGCATTACGCATAACGCATCACGCATAACGCATAACGCATAACGCAAAACGCATAACGCATAACGCATAACGCATAACGCATAACGCATAACGCATAACGCATAACGCATAACGCATAACGCATAAGGCATAACGCATAACGCATAACGCATAACGCATAACGCATAACGCATAACGCATAACGCATTACGCATAACGCATAACGCATAAGGCATAAGCATAACGCATAACGCATAAGGCATAACGTATAACGCATAACGCATAACGCATAACGCATAACGCATAACGCATAACGCATAACGCATAACGCATAACGCATAACGCATAACGCATAACGCATAACGCATAACGCATAACGCATAACGCATAACGCATAACGCATAACGCATAACGCATAACGCATAACGCATAACGCATAACGCATAACGCATAACGCATAACGCATAACGCATAACGCATAACGCATAACGCATAACGCATAACGCATAACGCATAACGCATAACGCATAACGCATAACGCATAACGCATAACGCATAACGCATAACGCATAACGCATAACGCATAACGCATAACGCATAACGCATAACGCATAACGCATAACGCATAACGCATAACGCATAACGCATAACGCATAACGCATAACGCATAACGCATAACGCATAACGCATAACGCATAACGCATAACGCATAACGCATAACGCATAACGCATAACGCATAACGCATAACGCATAACGCATAACGCATAACGCATATCGCATAACGCATAACGCATAACGCATAACGCATAACGCATGACGCATGACGCATAACGCATAACGCATAACGCATAACGCATAACGCATAACGCATAACGCATAACGCATAACGCATAACGCATAACGCATAACGCATAACGCATAACGCATAACGCATAACGCATAACGCATAACGCATAACGCATAACGCATAACGCATAACGCATAACGCATAACGCATAACGCATAACGCATAACGCATAACGCATAACGCATAAGGCATAACGCATAACGCATAAAGCATAACGCATAACGCATAACGCATTACGCATAACGCATAACGCATAACGCATAACGCATAACGCATAACGCATAACGCATAACGCATAACGCATAACGCATAACTCATAACGCATAACGCATAACGCATAACGCATAACGCATAACGCATAACGCATAACGCATAACGCATAACGCATAACGCATAACGCATAACGCATAACGCATAACGCATAACGCATAACGCATTACGCATAACGCATAACGCATAAGGCATAAGCATAACGCATAACGCATAACGCATAACCCATAGCGCATAACGCTTAACGCGTAAAGCAAAACTCATAACCCATAACGCATAACGCATAACGCATAACGCATAACGCATAACGCATAACGCATTACGCATAACGCATAACGCATAACGCATAACGCATAACGCATAACGCATAACGCATAACGCATAACGCATAACGCATAACGCATAACGCATAACGCATAACGCATAACGCATAACGCATAACGCATAACGCATAACGCATAACGCATAACGCATAACGCATAACGCATAACGCATAACGCATAACGCATAACGCATAACGCATAACGCATAACGCATAACGCATAACGCATAACGCATAACGCATAACGCATAACGCAAAACGCATAACGCATAACGCATAACGCATAACGCATAACGCATAACGCATAACGCATAACGCATAACGCATAAGGCATAACGCATAACGCATAACGCATAACGCATAACGCATAACGCATAACGCATTACGCATAACGCATAACGCATAAGGCATAAGCATAACGCATAACGCATAAGGCATAACGTATAACGCATAACGCATAACGCATAACGCATAACGCATAACGCATAACGCATAACGCATAACGCATAACGCATAACGCATAACGCATAACGCATAACGCATAACGCATAACGCATAACGCATAACGCATAACGCATAACGCATAACGCATAACGCATAACGCATAACGCATAACGCATAACGCATAACGCATAACGCATAACGCATAACGCATAACGCATAACGCATAACGCATAACGCATAACGCATAACGCATAACGCATAACGCATAACGCATAACGCATAACGCATAACGCATAACGCATAACGCATAACGCATAACGCATAACGCATAACGCATAACGCATAACGCATAACGCATAACGCATGACGCATAACGCATAACGCATAACGCATAACGCATAACGCATAACGCATAACGCATAACGCATAACGCATAACGCATAACGCATAACGCATAACGCATAACGCATAACGCATAACGCATAACGCATAACGCATAACGCATAACGCATAACGCATAACGCATAAGGCATAACGCATAACGCATAAAGCATAACGCATAACGCATAACGCATTACGCATAACGCATAACGCATAACGCATAACGCATAACGCATAACGCATAACGCATAACGCATAACGCATAACGCATAACGCATAACGCATAACGCATAACGCATAACTCATAACGCATAACGCATAACGCATAACGCATAACGCATAACGCATAACGCATAACGCATAACGCATAACGCATAACGCATAACGCATAACGCATAACGCATTACGCATAACGCATAACGCATAAGGCATAAGCATAACGCATAACGCATAACGCATAACGCATAGCGCATAACGCTTAACGCGTAAAGCAAAACTCATAACCCATAACGCATAACGCATAACGCATAACGCATAACGCATAACGCATAACGCATAACGCATAACGCATAACGCATAACGCATAACGCATAACGCATAACGCATAACGCATAACGCATAACGCATAACGCATAACGCATAACGCATAACGCATAACGCATAACGCATAACGCATAACGCATAACGCATAACGCATAACGCATAACGCATAACGCATAACGCATAACGCATAACGCATAACGCATAACGCATAACGCATAACGCATAACGCATAACGCATAACGCATAACGCATAACGCATTACGCATAACGCATAACGCATAAGGCATAAGCATAACGCATAACGCATAACGCATAACCCATAGCGCATAACGCTTAACGCGTAAAGCAAAACTCATAACCCATAACGCATAACGCATAACGCATAACGCATAACGCATAACGCATAACGCATAACGCATAACGCATAACGCATAACGCATAACGCATAACGCATAACGCATAACGCATAACGCATAACGCATAACGCATAACGCATAACGCATAACGCATAACGCATAAGGCATAACGCATAACGCATAAAGCATAACGCATAACGCATAACGCATTACGCATAACGCATAACGCATAACGCATAACGCATAACGCATAACGCATAACGCATAACGCATAACGCATAACTCATAACGCATAACGCATAACGCATAACGCATAACGCATAACGCATAACGCATAACGCATAACGCATAACGCATAACGCATAACGCATAACGCATAACGCATAACGCATAACGCATAACGCATAACGCATAACGCATAACGCATAACGCATAACGCATAACGCATAACGCATAACGCATAACGCATAACGCATAACGCATAACGCATAACGCATAACGCATAACGCATAACGCATAACGCATAACGCATAACGCATAACGCATAACGCATAACGCATAACGCATAACGCATAACGCATAACGCATAACGCATAACGCATAACGCATAACGCATAACGCATAACGCATAACCCATAGCGCATAACGCTTAACGCGTAAAGCAAAACTCATAACCCATAACGCATAACGCATAACGCATAACGCATAACGCATAACGCATAACGCATAACGCATAACGCATAACGCATAACGCATAACGCATAACGCATAACGCATAACGCATAACGCATAACGCATAACGCATAACGCATAACGCATAACGCATAACGCATAACGCATAACGCATAACGCATAACGCATAACGCATAACGCATAACGCATAAGGCGTCAGCATAACGCATAAGGCATAAGGCATAACGCATAACGCATAACGCATAACGCATAACGCATAACGCATTACGCATAACGCATAACGCATAAGGCATAAGCATAACGCATAACGCATAACGCATAACGCATAACGCATAACGCATAACGCATAACGCATAACCCATAGCGCATAGCGCTTAACGCGTAAAGCAAAACTCATAACCCATAACGCATAACGCATAACGCATAACGCATAACGCATAACGCATAACGCATAACGCATAACGCATAACGCATAACGCATAACGCATAACGCATAACGCATAACGCATAACGCATAACGCATAACCCATAGCGCATAACGCTTAACGCGTAAAGCAAAACTCATAACGCATAACGCATAACGCATAACGCATAACGCATAACGCATAACGCATAACGCATAACGCATAACGCATAACGCATAACGCATAACGCATAACGCATAACGCATAACGCATAACGCATAACGCATAACGCATAACGCATAACGCATAACGCATAACGCATAACGCATAACGCATAAGGCATAACGCATAACGCATAACGCATAACGCATAACGCATAACGTATAACGCATAACGCATAACGCATAACGCATAACGCATAAGGCGTCAGCATAACGCATAAGGCATAACGCATAACGCATAACGCATAACGCATAACGCATAACGCATAACGCATAACGCATTACGCATAACGCATAACGCATAAGGCATAAGCATAACGCATAACGCATAACGCATAACGCATAACGCATAACGCATAACGCATAACGCATAACGCATAACGCATAACGCATAACGCATAACGCATAACGCATAACGCATAACGCATAACGCATAACGCATAACGCATAACGCATAACGCATAACGCATAACGCATAACGCATAACGCATAACGCATAACGCATAACGCATAACGCATAACGCATAACGCATAACGCATAACGCATAACGCATAACGCATAACGCATAACGCATAACGCATAACGCATAACGCATAACGCATAACGCATAACGCATAACGCATAACGCATAACGCATAACGCATAACGCATAACGCATAACGCATAACGCATAACGCATAACGCATAACGCATAACGCATAACGCATAACGCATAACGCATAACGCATAACGCATAACGCATAACGCATAACGCATAACGCATAACGCATAACGCATAACGCATAACGCATAACGCATAACGCATAACGCATAACGCATAACGCATAACGCATAACGCATAACGCATAACGCATAACGCATAACGCATAACGCATAACGCATATCGCATAACGCATAACGCATAACGCATAACGCATAACGCATGACGCATGACGCATAACGCATAACGCATAACGCATAACGCATAACGCATAACGCATAACGCATAACGCATAACGCATAACGCATAACGCATAACGCATAACGCATAACGCATAACGCATAACGCATAACGCATAACGCATAACGCATAACGCATAACGCATAACGCATAACGCATAACGCATAACGCATAACGCATAACGCATAACGCATAACGCATAAGGCATAACGCATAACGCATAAAGCATAACGCATAACGCATAACGCATTACGCATAACGCATAACGCATAACGCATAACGCATAACGCATAACGCATAACGCATAACGCATAACGCATAACGCATAACTCATAACGCATAACGCATAACGCATAACGCATAACGCATAACGCATAACGCATAACGCATAACGCATAACGCATAACGCATAACGCATAACGCATAACGCATAACGCATAACGCATAACGCATTACGCATAACGCATAACGCATAAGGCATAAGCATAACGCATAACGCATAACGCATAACCCATAGCGCATAACGCTTAACGCGTAAAGCAAAACTCATAACCCATAACGCATAACGCATAACGCATAACGCATAACGCATAACGCATTACGCATAACGCATAACGCATAACGCATAACGCATAACGCATAACGCATAACGCATAACGCATAACGCATAACGCATAACGCATAACGCATAACGCATAACGCATAACGCATAACGCATAACGCATAACGCATAACGCATAACGCATAACGCATAACGCATAACGCATAACGCATAACGCATAACGCATAACGCATAACGCATAACGCATAACGCATAACGCATAACGCATAACGCATAACGCATAACGCATAACGCATAACGCAAAACGCATAACGCATAACGCATAACGCATAACGCATAACGCATAACGCATAACGCATAACGCATAACGCATAAGGCATAACGCATAACGCATAACGCATAACGCATAACGCATAACGCATAACGCATTACGCATAACGCATAACGCATAAGGCATAAGCATAACGCATAACGCATAAGGCATAACGTATAACGCATAACGCATAACGCATAACGCATAACGCATAACGCATAACGCATAACGCATAACGCATAACGCATAACGCATAACGCATAACGCATAACGCATAACGCATAACGCATAACGCATAACGCATAACGCATAACGCATAACGCATAACGCATAACGCATAACGCATAACGCATAACGCATAACGCATAACGCATAACGCATAACGCATAACGCATAACGCATAACGCATAACGCATAACGCATAACGCATAACGCATAACGCATAACGCATAACGCATAACGCATAACGCATAACGCATAACGCATAACGCATAACGCATAACGCATAACGCATAACGCATAACGCATAACGCATAACGCATGACGCATAACGCATAACGCATAACGCATAACGCATAACGCATAACGCATAACGCATAACGCATAACGCATAACGCATAACGCATAACGCATAACGCATAACGCATAACGCATAACGCATAACGCATAACGCATAACGCATAACGCATAACGCATAACGCATAACGCATAAGGCATAACGCATAACGCATAAAGCATAACGCATAACGCATAACGCATTACGCATAACGCATAACGCATAACGCATAACGCATAACGCATAACGCATAACGCATAACGCATAACGCATAACGCATAACGCATAACGCATAACGCATAACGCATAACTCATAACGCATAACGCATAACGCATAACGCATAACGCATAACGCATAACGCATAACGCATAACGCATAACGCATAACGCATAACGCATAACGCATAACGCATTACGCATAACGCATAACGCATAAGGCATAAGCATAACGCATAACGCATAACGCATAACGCATAGCGCATAACGCTTAACGCGTAAAGCAAAACTCATAACCCATAACGCATAACGCATAACGCATAACGCATAACGCATAACGCATAACGCATAACGCATAACGCATAACGCATAACGCATAACGCATAACGCATAACGCATAACGCATAACGCATAACGCATAACGCATAACGCATAACGCATAACGCATAACGCATAACGCATAACGCATAACGCATAACGCATAACGCATAACGCATAACGCATAACGCATAACGCATAACGCATAACGCATAACGCATAACGCATAACGCATAACGCATAACGCATAACGCATAACGCATAACGCATAACGCATTACGCATAACGCATAACGCATAAGGCATAAGCATAACGCATAACGCATAACGCATAACCCATAGCGCATAACGCTTAACGCGTAAAGCAAAACTCATAACCCATAACGCATAACGCATAACGCATAACGCATAACGCATAACGCATAACGCATAACGCATAACGCATAACGCATAACGCATAACGCATAACGCATAACGCATAACGCATAACGCATAACGCATAACGCATAACGCATAACGCATAACGCATAACGCATAAGGCATAACGCATAACGCATAAAGCATAACGCATAACGCATAACGCATTACGCATAACGCATAACGCATAACGCATAACGCATAACGCATAACGCATAACGCATAACGCATAACGCATAACTCATAACGCATAACGCATAACGCATAACGCATAACGCATAACGCATAACGCATAACGCATAACGCATAACGCATAACGCATAACGCATAACGCATAACGCATAACGCATAACGCATAACGCATAACGCATAACGCATAACGCATAACGCATAACGCATAACGCATAACGCATAACGCATAACGCATAACGCATAACGCATAACGCATAACGCATAACGCATAACGCATAACGCATAACGCATAACGCATAACGCATAACGCATAACGCATAACGCATAACGCATAACGCATAACGCATAACGCATAACGCATAACGCATAACGCATAACGCATAACGCATAACGCATAACGCATAACCCATAGCGCATAACGCTTAACGCGTAAAGCAAAACTCATAACCCATAACGCATAACGCATAACGCATAACGCATAACGCATAACGCATAACGCATAACGCATAACGCATAACGCATAACGCATAACGCATAACGCATAACGCATAACGCATAACGCATAACGCATAACGCATAACGCATAACGCATAACGCATAACGCATAACGCATAACGCATAACGCATAACGCATAACGCATAACGCATAACGCATAAGGCGTCAGCATAACGCATAAGGCATAAGGCATAACGCATAACGCATAACGCATAACGCATAACGCATAACGCATTACGCATAACGCATAACGCATAAGGCATAAGCATAACGCATAACGCATAACGCATAACGCATAACGCATAACGCATAACGCATAACGCATAACCCATAGCGCATAGCGCTTAACGCGTAAAGCAAAACTCATAACCCATAACGCATAACGCATAACGCATAACGCATAACGCATAACGCATAACGCATAACGCATAACGCATAACGCATAACGCATAACGCATAACGCATAACGCATAACGCATAACGCATAACGCATAACGCATAACCCATAGCGCATAACGCTTAACGCGTAAAGCAAAACTCATAACGCATAACGCATAACGCATAACGCATAACGCATAACGCATAACGCATAACGCATAACGCATAACGCATAACGCATAACGCATAACGCATAACGCATAACGCATAACGCATAACGCATAACGCATAACGCATAACGCATAACGCATAACGCATAACGCATAACGCATAACGCATAAGGCATAACGCATAACGCATAACGCATAACGCATAACGCATAACGTATAACGCATAACGCATAACGCATAACGCATAACGCATAAGGCGTCAGCATAACGCATAAGGCATAACGCATAACGCATAACGCATAACGCATAACGCATAACGCATAACGCATAACGCATTACGCATAACGCATAACGCATAAGGCATAAGCATAACGCATAACGCATAACGCATAACGCATAACGCATAACGCATAACGCATAACGCATAACGCATAACGCATAACGCATAACGCATAACGCATAACGCATAACGCATAACGCATAACGCATAACGCATAACGCATAACGCATAACGCATAACGCATAACGCATAACGCATAACGCATAACGCATAACGCATAACGCATAACGCATAACGCATAACGCATAACGCATAACGCATAACGCATAACGCATAACGCATAAGGCATAACGCATAACGCATAACGCATAAGGCGTCAGCATAACGCATAACGCATAACGCATAACGCATAACGCATAACGCATAACGCATAACGCATAACGCATAACGCATAACGCATAACGCATAACGCATAACGCATAACGCATAACGCATAACGCATAACGCATAACGCATAACGCATAACGCATAACGCATAACGCATAACGCATAACGCATAACGCATAACGCATAACGCATAACGCATAACGCATAACGCATAACGCATAACGCATAACGCATAACGCATAACGCATAACGCATAACGCATAACGCATAACGCATAACGCATAACGCATAACGCATAACGCATAACGCATAACGCATAACGCATAACGCATAACGCATAACGCATAACCCATAGCGCATAACGCTTAACGCGTAAAGCAAAACTCATAACCCATAACGCATAACGCATAACGCATAACGCATAACGCATAACGCATAACGCATAACGCATAACGCATAACGCATAACGCATAACGCATAACGCATAACGCATAACGCATAACGCATAACGCATAACGCATAACGCATAACGCATAACGCATAACGCATAACGCATAACGCATAACGCATAACGCATAACGCATAACGCATAACGCATAACGCATAACGCATAAGGCGTCAGCATAACGCATAACGCATAAGGCATAACGCATAACGCATAACGCATAACGCATAACGCATAACGCATAACGCATAACGCATTACGCATAACGCATAACGCATAAGGCATAAGCATAACGCATAACGCATAAGGCATAACGTATAACGCATAACGCATAACGCATAACGCATAACGCATAACGCATAACGCATAACGCATAACGCATAACGCATAACGCATAACGCATAACGCATAACGCATAACGCATAACGCATAACGCATAACGCATAACGCATAACGCATAACGCATAACGCATAACGCATAACGCATAACGCATAACGCATAACGCATAACGCATAACGCATAACGCATAACGCATAACGCATAACGCATAACGTATAACGCATAACGCATAACGCATAAGGCGTCAGCATAACGCATAAGGCATAAGGCATAACGCATAACGCATAACGCATAACGCATAACGCATAACGCATTACGCATAACGCATAACGCATAAGGCATAAGCATAACGCATAACGCATAACGCATAACGCATAACGCATAACGCATAACGCATAACGCATAACGCATAACGCATAACCCATAGCGCATAGCGCTTAACGCGTAAAGCAAAACTCATAACCCATAACGCATAACGCATAACGCATAACGCATAACGCATAACGCATAACGCATAACGCATAACGCATAACGCATAACGCATAACGCATAACGCATAACGCATAACGCATAACGCATAACGCATAACGCATAACGCATAACGCATAACGCATAACGCATAACGCATAACGCATTACGCATAACGCATAACGCATAAGGCATAAGCATAACGCATAACGCATAACGCATAACCCATAGCGCATAACGCTTAACGCGTAAAGCAAAACTCATAACCCATAACGCATAACGCATAACGCATAACGCATAACGCATAACGCATTACGCATAACGCATAACGCATAACGCATAACGCATAACGCATAACGCATAACGCATAACGCATAACGCATAACGCATAACGCATAACGCATAACGCATAACGCATAACGCATAACGCATAACGCATAACGCATAACGCATAACGCATAACGCATAACGCATAACGCATAACGCATAACGCATAACGCATAACGCATAACGCATAACGCATAACGCATAACGCATAACGCATAACGCATAACGCATAACGCATAACGCAAAACGCATAACGCATAACGCATAACGCATAACGCATAACGCATAACGCATAACGCATAACGCATAACGCATAAGGCATAACGCATAACGCATAACGCATAACGCATAACGCATAACGCATAACGCATTACGCATAACGCATAACGCATAAGGCATAAGCATAACGCATAACGCATAAGGCATAACGTATAACGCATAACGCATAACGCATAACGCATTACGCATAACGCATAACGCATAACGCATAACGCATAACGCATAACGCATAACGCATAACGCATAACGCATAACGCATAACGCATAACGCATAACGCATAACGCATAACGCATAACGCATAACGCATAACGCATAACGCATAACGCATAACGCATAACGCATAACGCATAACGCATAACGCATAACGCATAACGCATAACGCATAACGCATAACGCATAACGCATAACGCATAACGCATAACGCATAACGCATAACGCATAACGCATAACGCATAACGCATAACGCATAACGCATAACGCATAACGCATAACGCATGACGCATAACGCATAACGCATAACGCATAACGCATAACGCATAACGCATAACGCATAACGCATAACGCATAACGCATAACGCATAACGCATAACGCATAACGCATAACGCATAACGCATAACGCATAACGCATAACGCATAACGCATAACGCATAACGCATAAGGCATAACGCATAACGCATAAAGCATAACGCATAACGCATAACGCATTACGCATAACGCATAACGCATAACGCATAACGCATAACGCATAACGCATAACGCATAACGCATAACGCATAACGCATAACGCATAACGCATAACGCATAACGCATAACTCATAACGCATAACGCATAACGCATAACGCATAACGCATAACGCATAACGCATAACGCATAACGCATAACGCATAACGCATAACGCATAACGCATAACGCATTACGCATAACGCATAACGCATAAGGCATAAGCATAACGCATAACGCATAACGCATAACGCATAGCGCATAACGCTTAACGCGTAAAGCAAAACTCATAACCCATAACGCATAACGCATAACGCATAACGCATAACGCATAACGCATAACGCATAACGCATAACGCATAACGCATAACGCATAACGCATAACGCATAACGCATAACGCATAACGCATAACGCATAACGCATAACGCATAACGCATAACGCATAACGCATAACGCATAACGCATAACGCATAACGCATAACGCATAACGCATAACGCATAACGCATAACGCATAACGCATAACGCATAACGCATAACGCATAACGCATAACGCATAACGCATAACGCATAACGCATAACGCATAACGCATTACGCATAACGCATAACGCATAAGGCATAAGCATAACGCATAACGCATAACGCATAACCCATAGCGCATAACGCTTAACGCGTAAAGCAAAACTCATAACCCATAACGCATAACGCATAACGCATAACGCATAACGCATAACGCATAACGCATAACGCATAACGCATAACGCATAACGCATAACGCATAACGCATAACGCATAACGCATAACGCATAACGCATAACGCATAACGCATAACGCATAACGCATAACGCATAAGGCATAACGCATAACGCATAAAGCATAACGCATAACGCATAACGCATTACGCATAACGCATAACGCATAACGCATAACGCATAACGCATAACGCATAACGCATAACGCATAACGCATAACTCATAACGCATAACGCATAACGCATAACGCATAACGCATAACGCATAACGCATAACGCATAACGCATAACGCATAACGCATAACGCATAACGCATAACGCATAACGCATAACGCATAACGCATAACGCATAACGCATAACGCATAACGCATAACGCATAACGCATAACGCATAACGCATAACGCATAACGCATAACGCATAACGCATAACGCATAACGCATAACGCATAACGCATAACGCATAACGCATAACGCATAACGCATAACGCATAACGCATAACGCATAACGCATAACGCATAACGCATAACGCATAACGCATAACGCATAACGCATAACGCATAACGCATAACCCATAGCGCATAACGCTTAACGCGTAAAGCAAAACTCATAACCCATAACGCATAACGCATAACGCATAACGCATAACGCATAACGCATAACGCATAACGCATAACGCATAACGCATAACGCATAACGCATAACGCATAACGCATAACGCATAACGCATAACGCATAACGCATAACGCATAACGCATAACGCATAACGCATAACGCATAACGCATAACGCATAACGCATAACGCATAACGCATAACGCATAACGCATAACGCATAACGCATAAGGCGTCAGCATAACGCATAACGCATAAGGCATAACGCATAACGCATAACGCATAACGCATAACGCATAACGCATAACGCATAACGCATTACGCATAACGCATAACGCATAAGGCATAAGCATAACGCATAACGCATAAGGCATAACGTATAACGCATAACGCATAACGCATAACGCATAACGCATAACGCATAACGCATAACGCATAACGCATAACGCATAACGCATAACGCATAACGCATAACGCATAACGCATAACGCATAACGCATAACGCATAACGCATAACGCATAACGCATAACGCATAACGCATAACGCATAACGCATAACGCATAACGCATAACGCATAACGCATAACGCATAACGCATAACGCATAACGTATAACGCATAACGCATAACGCATAAGGCGTCAGCATAACGCATAAGGCATAAGGCATAACGCATAACGCATAACGCATAACGCATAACGCATAACGCATTACGCATAACGCATAACGCATAAGGCATAAGCATAACGCATAACGCATAACGCATAACGCATAACGCATAACGCATAACGCATAACGCATAACGCATAACGCATAACCCATAGCGCATAGCGCTTAACGCGTAAAGCAAAACTCATAACCCATAACGCATAACGCATAACGCATAACGCATAACGCATAACGCATAACGCATAACGCATAACGCATAACGCATAACGCATAACGCATAACGCATAACGCATAACGCATAACGCATAACGCATAACGCATAACGCATAACCCATAGCGCATAACGCTTAACGCGTAAAGCAAAACTCATAACGCATAACGCATAACGCATAACGCATAACGCATAACGCATAACGCATAACGCATAACGCATAACGCATAACGCATAACGCATAACGCATAACGCATAACGCATAACGCATAACGCATAACGCATAACGCATAACGCATAACGCATAACGCATAACGCATAACGCATAAGGCATAACGCATAACGCATAACGCATAACGCATAACGCATAACGTATAACGCATAACGCATAACGCATAACGCATAACGCATAAGGCGTCAGCATAACGCATAAGGCATAACGCATAACGCATAACGCATAACGCATAACGCATAACGCATAACGCATAACGCATTACGCATAACGCATAACGCATAAGGCATAAGCATAACGCATAACGCATAACGCATAACGCATAACGCATAACGCATAACGCATAACGCATAACGCATAACGCATAACGCATAACGCATAACGCATAACGCATAACGCATAACGCATAACGCATAACGCATAACGCATAACGCATAACGCATAACGCATAACGCATAACGCATAACGCATAACGCATAACGCATAACGCATAACGCATAACGCATAACGCATAACGCAAACGCATAACGCATAACGCATAACGCATAAGGCATAACGCATAACGCATAACGCATAAGGCGTCAGCATAACGCATAACGCATAAGGCATAACGCATAACGCATAACGCATAACGCATAACGCATAACGCATAACGCATAACGCATAACGCATAACGCATTACGCATAACGCATAACGCATAAGGCATAAGCATAACGCATAACGCATAAGGCATAACGTATAACGCATAACGCATAACGCATAACGCATAACGCATAACGCATAACGCATAACGCATAACGCATAACGCATAACGCATAACGCATAACGCATAACGCATAACGCATAACGCATAACGCATAACGCATAACGCATAACGCATAACGCATAACGCATAACGCATAACGCATAACGCATAACGCATAACGCATGACGCATAACGCATAACGCATAACGCATAACGCATAACGCATAACGCATAACGCATAACGCATAACGCATAACGCATAACGCATAACGCATAACGCATAACGCATAACGCATAACGCATAACGCATAACGCATTACGCATAACGCATAACGCATAAGGCATAAGCATAACGCATAACGCATAACGCATAACGCATAGCGCATAACGCTTAACGCGTAAAGCAAAACTCATAACCCATAACGCATAACGCATAACGCATAACGCATAACGCATAACGCATTACGCATAACGCATAACGCATAACGCATAACGCATAACGCATAACGCATAACGCATAACGCATAACGCATAACGCATAACGCATAACGCATAACGCATAACGCATAACGCATAACGCATAACGCATAACGCATAACGCATAACGCATAACGCATAACGCATAACGCATAACGCATATCGCATAACGCATAACGCATAACGCATAACGCATAACGCATAACGCATAACGCATAACGCATAACGCATAACGCATAACGCATAACGCATAACGCATAACGCATAACGCATAACGCATAACGCATAACGCATAACGCATAACGCATAACGCATAACGCATAACGCATAACGCATAACGCATAACGCATAACGCATAACGCATAACGCATAAGCATAACGCATAACGCATAAGGCATAACGTATAACGCATAACGCATAACGCATAACGCATAACGCATAACGCATAACGCATAACGCATAACGCATAACGCATAACGCATAACGCATAACGCATAAAGCATAACGCATAACGCATAACGCATTACGCATAACGCATAACGCATAACGCATAACGCATAACGCATAACGCATAACGCATAACGCATAACGCATAACGCATAACGCATAACGCATAACGCATAACGCATAACGCATAACGCATAACGCATAAGGCATAAGCATAACGCATAACGCATAACGCATAACGCATAGCGCATAACGCATAACGCATAACGCATAACGCATAACGCATAACGCATAACGCATAACGCATAACGCATAACGCATAACGCATAACGCATAACGCATAACGCATAACGCATAACGCATAACGCATAACGCATAACGCATAACGCATAACGCATAACGCATAACGCATAACGCATAACGCATAACGCATAACGCATAACGCATAACGCATAACGCATAACGCATAACGCATAACGCATAACGCATAACGCATAACGCATAACGCATAACGCATAACGCATAACGCATAACGCATAACGCATAACGCATAACGCATAACGCATAACGCATAACGCATAACGCATAACGCATAACGCATAACGCATAACGCATAACGCATAACGCATAACGCATAACGCATAACGCATAACGCATAACGCATAACGCATAACGCATAACGCATAACGCATAACGCATAACGCATAACGCATAACGCATAACGCATAACGCATAACGCATAACGCATTACGCATAACGCATAACGCATAAGGCATAAGCATAACGCATAACGCATAACGCATAACCCATAGCGCATAACGCTTAACGCGTAAAGCAAAACTCATAACCCATAACGCATAACGCATAACGCATAACGCATAACGCATAACGCATTACGCATAACGCATAACGCATAACGCATAACGCATAACGCATAACGCATAACGCATAACGCATAACGCATAACGCATAACGCATAACGCATAACGCATAACGCATAACGCATAACGCATAACGCATAACGCATAACGCATAACGCATAACGCATAACGCATAACGCATAACGCATAACGCATAACGCATAACGCATAACGCATAACGCATAACGCATAACGCATAACGCATAACGCATAACGCATAACGCATAACGCATTACGCATAACGCATAACTCATAAGGCATAAGCATAACGCATAACGCATAACGCATAACCCATAGCGCATAACGCTTAACGCGTAAAGCAAAACTCATAACCCATAACGCATAACGCATAACGCATAACGCATAACGCATAACGCATAACGCATTACGCATAACGCATAACGCATAACGCATAACGCATAACGCATAACGCATAACGCATAACGCATAACGCATAACGCATAACGCATAACGCATAACGCATAACGCATAACGCATAACGCATAACGCATAACGCATAACGCATAACGCATAACGCATAACGCATAACGCATAACGCATAACGCATAACGCATAACGCATAACGCATAACGCATAACGCATAACGCATAACGCATAACGCATAACGCATAACGCATAACGCATAACGCATAAGGCATAACGCATAACGCATAAAGCATAACGCATAACGCATAACGCATTACGCATAACGCATAACGCATAACGCATAACGCATAACGCATAACGCATAACGCATATCGCATAACGCATAACGCATAACGCATAACTCATAACGCATAACGCATAACGCATAACGCATAACGCATAACGCATAACGCATAACGCATAACGCATAACGCATAACGCATAACGCATAACGCATAACGCATAACGCATAACGCATAACGCATAACGCATTACGCATAACGCATAACGCATAAGGCATAAGCATAACGCATAACGCATAACGCATAACCCATAGCGCATAACGCTTAACGCGTAAAGCAAAACTCATAACCCATAACGCATAACGCATAACGCATAACGCATAACGCATAACGCATAACGCATAACGCATAACGCATAACGCATTACGCATAACGCATAACTCATAAGGCATAAGCATAACGCATAACGCATAACGCATAACCCATAGCGCATAACGCTTAACGCGTAAAGCAAAACTCATAACCCATAACGCATAACGCATAACGCATAACGCATAACGCATAACGCATTACGCATAACGCATAACGCATAACGCATAACGCATAACGCATAACGCATAACGCATAACGCATAACGCATAACGCATAACGCATAACGCATAACGCATAACGCATAACGCATAACGCATAACGCATAACGCATAACGCATAACGCATAACGCATAACGCATAACGCATAACGTATAAAGCATTACCCATAACGCATAACGCATAACGCATAACGCATAACGCATAACGCATAACGCATAACGCATAACGCATAACGCATAACGCATAACGCATAACGCATAACGCATAAGGCGTCAGCATAACGCATAAGGCATAACGCATAACGCATAAAGCATAACGCATAACGCATAACGCATTACGCATAACGCATAACGCATAACGCATAACGCATAACGCATAACGCATAACGCATAACGCATAACGCATAACGCATAACGCATAACGCATAACGCATAACGCATAACGCATAAGGCATAACGCATAACGCATAAAGCATAACGCATAACGCATAACGCATTACGCATAACGCATAACGCATAACGCATAACGCATAACGCATAACGCATAACGCATAACGCATAACGCATAACGCATAACGCATAACGCATAACTCATAACGCATAACGCATAACGCATAACGCATAACGCATAACGCATAACGCATAACGCATAACGCATAACGCATAACGCATAACGCATAACGCATAACGCATAACGCATAACGCATAACGCATAACGCATTACGCATAACGCATAACGCATAAGGCATAAGCATAACGCATAACGCATAACGCATAACCCATAGCGCATAACGCTTAACGCGTAAAGCAAAACTCATAACCCATAACGCATAACGCATAACGCATAACGCATAACGCATAACGCATAACGCATAACGCATAACGCATAACGCATAACGCATAACGCATAACGCATAACGCATAACGCATAACGCATAACGCATAACGCATAACGCATAACGCATAACGCATAACGCATAACGCATAACGCATAACGCATAACGCATAACGCATAACGCATAACGCATAACGCATAACGCATAACGCATAACGCATAACGCATAACGCATAACGCATAACGCATAACGCATAACGCATAACGCATAACGCATAACGCATAACGCATAACGCATAACGCATAACGCATAACGCATAAGCATAACGCATAACGCATAAGGCATAACGTATAACGCATAACGCATAACGCATAACGCATAACGCATAACGCATAACGCATAACGCATAACGCATAACGCATAACGCATAACGCATAACGCATAACGCATAACGCATAACGCATAACGCATAACGCATAAGGCATAACGCATAACGCATAAAGCATAACGCATAACGCATAACGCATTACGCATAACGCATAACGCATAACGCATAACGCATAACGCATAACGCATAACGCATAACGCATAACGCATAACGCATAACGCATAACGCATAACGCATAACGCATAACGCATAACGCATAACGCATAACGCATAACGCATAACGCATAACGCATAACGCATAACGCATAACGCATAACGCATAACGCATAACGCATAACGCATAACGCATAACGCATAACGCATAACGCATAACGCATAACGCAAAACGCATAACGCATAACGCATAACGCATAACGCATAACGCATAACGCATAACGCATAACGCATAACGCATAACGCATAACGCATAACGCATAACGCATAACGCATAGCGCATAACGCATAACGCATAAGGCATAACGCATAACGCATAAAGCATAACGCATAACGCATAACGCATTACGCATAACGCATAACTCATAAGGCATAAGCATAACGCATAACGCATAACGCATAACGCATAACCCATAGCGCATAACGCTTAACGCGTAAAGCAAAACTCATAACCCATAACGCATAACGCATAACGCATAACGCATAACGCATAACGCATAACGCATAACGCATAACGCATTACGCATAACGCATAACGCATAACGCATAACGCATAACGCATAACGCATAACGCATAAGGCATAACGCATAACGCATAAAGCATAACGCATAACGCATAACGCATTACGCATAACGCATAACGCATAACGCATAACGCATAACGCATAACGCATAACGCATAACGCATAAGGCATAACGCATAACGCATAAAGCATAACGCATAACGCATAACGCATTACGCATAACGCATAACGCATAACGCATAACGCATAACGCATAACGCATAACGCATAACGCATAACGCATAACGCATAACGCATAACGCATAACGCATAACGCATAACGCATAACGCATAACGCATAACGCATAACGCATAACGCATAACGCATAACGCATAACGCATAACGCATAACGCATAACGCATAACGCATAACGCATAACGCATAACGCATAACGCATAACGCATAACGCATAACGCATAACGCATAACGCATAACGCATAACGCATAACGCATAACGCATAACGCATAACGCATAACGCATAACGCATAACGCATAACGCATAACGCATAACGCATAACGCATAACGCATAACGCATAACGCATAACGCATAACGCATAACGCATAACGCATAACCCATAGCGCATAACGCTTAACGCGTAAAGCAAAACTCATAACCCATAACGCATAACGCATAACGCATAACGCATAACGCATAACGCATAACGCATTACGCATAACGCATAACGCATAACGCATAACGCATAACGCATAACGCATAACGCATAACGCATAACGCATAACGCATAACGCATAACGCATAACGCATAACGCATAACGCATAACGCATAACGCATAACGCATAACGCATAACGCATAACGCATAACGCATAACGCATAACGCATAACGCATAACGCATAACGCATAACGCATAACGCATAACGCATAACGCATAACGCATAACGCATAACGCATAACGCATAACGCATAACGCATAACGCATAACGCATAACGCATAACGCATAACGCAAAACGCATAACGCATAACGCATAACGCATAACGCATAACGCATAACGCATAACGCATAACGCATAACGCATAACGCATAACGCATAACGCATAACGCATAACGCATAACGCATAACGCATAACGCATAACGCATAACGCATAACGCATAACGCATAACGCATAACGCATAACGCATAACGCATAACGCATAACGCATAACGCATAACGCATAACGCATAACGCATAACGCATAACGCATAACGCATAACGCATAACGCATAACGCATAACGCATAACGCATAACGCATAACGCATAACGCATAACGCATAACGCATAACGCATGACGCATAACGCATAACGCATAACGCATAACGCATAACGCATAACGCATAACGCATAACGCATAACGCATAACGCATAACGCATAACGCATAACGCATAACGCATAACGCATAACGCATAACGCATAACGCATAACGCATAACGCATAACGCATAACGCATAACGCATAACGCATAACGCATAACGCATAACGCATAACGCATAACGCATAACGCATAAGGCATAACGCATAACGCATAGCGCATAACGCTTAACGCGTAAAGCAAAACTCATAACCCATAACGCATAACGCATAACGCATAACGCATAACGCATAACGCATAACGCATAACGCATAACGCATTACGCATAACGCATAACTCATAAGGCATAAGCATAACGCATAACGCATAACGCATAACGCATAACCCATAGCGCATAACGCTTAACGCGTAAAGCAAAACTCATAACCCATAACGCATAACGCATAACGCATAACGCATAACGCATAACGCATTACGCATAACGCATAACGCATAACGCATAACGCATAACGCATAACGCATAACGCATAAGGCATAACGCATAACGCATAAAGCATAACGCATAACGCATAACGCATTACGCATAACGCATAACGCATAACGCATAACGCATAACGCATAACGCATAACGCATAACGCATAACGCATAACGCATAACGCATAACGCATAACGCATAACGCATAACGCATAACGCATAACGCATAACGCATAACGCATAACGCATAACGCATAACGCATAACGCATAACGCATAACGCATAACGCATAACGCATAACGCATAACGCATAACGCATAACGCATAACGCATAACGCATAACGCATAACGCATAACGCATAACGCATAAGCATAACGCATAACGCATAAGGCATAACGTATAACGCATAACGCATAACGCATAACGCATAACGCATAACGCATAACGCATAACGCATAACGCATAACGCATAACGCATAACGCATAACGCATAACGCATAACGCATAACGCATAACGCATAACGCATAACGCATAACGCATAACGCATAAGGCATAACGCATAACGCATAAAGCATAACGCATAACGCATAACGCATTACGCATAACGCATAACGCATAACGCATAACGCATAACGCATAACGCATAACGCATAACGCATAACGCATAACGCATAACTCATAACGCATAACGCATAACGCATAACGCATAACGCATAACGCATAACGCATAACGCATAACGCATAACGCATAACGCATAACGCATAACGCATAACGCATAACGCATAACGCATTACGCATAACGCATAACGCATAAGGCATAAGCATAACGCATAACGCATAACGCATAACCCATAGCGCATAACGCTTAACGCGTAAAGCAAAACTCATAACCCATAACGCATAACGCATAACGCATAACGCATAACGCATAACGCATAACGCATAACGCATAACGCATAACGCATAACGCATAACGCATAACGCATAACGCATAACGCATAACGCATAACGCATAACGCATAAAGCATAACGCATAACGCATAACGCATAACGCATAACGCATAACGCATAACGCATAACGCATAACGCATAACGCATAACGCATAACGCATAACGCATAACGCATAACGCATAACGCATAACGCATAACGCATAACGCATAACGCATAACGCATAACGCATAACGCATAACGCATAACGCATAACGCATAACGCATAACGCATAACGCATAACGCATAACGCATAACGCATAACGCATAACGCATAACGCATAACGCATAACGCATAACGCATAAGGCATAACGCATAACGCATAAAGCATAACGCATAACGCATAACGCATTACGCATAACGCATAACGCATAACGCATAACGCATAACGCATAACGCATAACGCATAACGCATAACGCATAACGCATAACGCATAACTCATAACGCATAACGCATAACGCATAACGCATAACGCATAACGCATAACGCATAACGCATAACGCATAACGCATAACGCATAACGCATAACGCATAACGCATAACGCATAACGCATAACGCATAACGCATAACGCATAACGCATAACGCATTACGCATAACGCATAACGCATAAGGCATAAGCATAACGCATAACGCATAACGCATAACCCATAGCGCATAACGCTTAACGCGTAAAGCAAAACTCATAACCCATAACGCATAACGCATAACGCATAACGCATAACGCATAACGCATAACGCATAACGCATAACGCATAACGCATAACGCATAACGCATAACGCATAACGCATAACGCATAACGCATAACGCATAACGCATAACGCATAACGCATAACGCATAACGCATAACGCATAACGCATAACGCATAACGCATAACGCATAACGCATAACGCATAACGCATAACGCATAACGCATAACGCATAACGCATAACGCAAAACGCATAACGCATAACGCATAACGCATAACGCATAACGCATAACGCATAACGCATAACGCATAACGCATAACGCATAACGCATAACGCATAACGCATAACGCATAACGCATAACGCATAACGCATAACGCATAACGCATAACGCATAACGCATAACGCATAACGCATAACGCATAACGCATAACGCATAACGCATAACGCATAACGCATAACGCATAACGCATAACGCATAACGCATAACGCATAACGCATAACGCATAACGCATAACGCATAACGCATAACGCATAACGCATAACGCATAACGCATAACGCATAACGCATAACGCATAACGCATAGCGCATAACGCTTAACGCGTAAAGCAAAACTCATAACCCATAACGCATAACGCATAACGCATAACGCATAACGCATAACGCATAACGCATAACGCATAACGCATAACGCATAACGCATAACGCATTACGCATAACGCATAACTCATAAGGCATAAGCATAACGCATAACGCATAACGCATAACCCATAGCGCATAACGCTTAACGCGTAAAGCAAAACTCATAACCCATAACGCATAACGCATAACGCATAACGCATAACGCATAACGCATTACGCATAACGCATAACGCATAACGCATAACGCATAACGCATAACCCATAACGCATAACGCATAACGCATAACGCATAACGCATAACGCATAACGCATAACGCATAACGCATAACGCATAACGCATAACGCATAACGCATAACGCATAACGCATAACGCATAACGCATAACGCATAACGTATAAAGCATTACCCATAACGCATAACGCATAACGCATAACGCATAACGCATAACGCATAACGCATAACGCATAACGCATAACGCATAACGCATAACGCATAACGCATAACGCATAACGCATAACGCATAACGCATAACGCATAACGCATAAGGCGTCAGCATAACGCATAAGGCATAACGCATAACGCATAAAGCATAACGCATAACGCATAACGCATTACGCATAACGCATAACGCATAACGCATAACGCATAACGCATAACGCATAACGCATAACGCATAACGCATAACGCATAACGCATAACGCATAACTCATAACGCATAACGCATAACGCATAACGCATAACGCATAACGCATAACGCATAACGCATAACGCATAACGCATAACGCATAACGCATAACGCATAACGCATAACGAATAACGCATAACGCATAACGCATAACGCATAACGCATAACGCATAACGCATAACGCATAACGCATAACGCATAACGCATAACGCATAACGCATAACGCATAACGCATAACGCATAACGCATAAGGCATAAGCATAACGCATAACGCATAAGGCATAACGCATAACGCATAACGCATAACGCATAACGCATAACGCATAACGCATAACGCATAACGCATAACGCATAACGCATAACGCATAACGCATAAGGCATAACGCATAACGCATAACGCATAACGCATAACGCATAACGCATAACGCATAACGCATAAGGCGTCAGCATAACGCATAAGGCATAACGCATAACGCATAACGCATAACGCATAACGCATAACGCATAACGCATAACGCATTACGCATAACGCATAACGCATAACGCATAACGCATAACGCATAACGCATAACGCATAACGCATAACGCATAACGCATAACGCATAACGCATAACGCATAAGGCGTCAGCATAACGCATAAGGCATAACGCATAACGCATAAAGCATAACGCATAACGCATAACGCATTACGCATAACGCATAACGCATAACGCATAACGCATAACGCATAACGCATAACGCATAACGCATAACGCATAACGCATAACGCATAACGCATAACGCATAACGCATAACTCATAACGCATAACGCATAACGCATAACGCATAACGCATAACGCATAACGCATAACGCATAACGCATAACGCATAACGCATAACGCATAACGCATAACGCATAACGCATAACGCATAACGCATAACGAATAACGCATAACGCATAACGCATAACGCATAACGCATAACGCATAACGCATAACGCATAACGCATAACGCATAACCCATAGCGCATAACGCTTAACGCGTAAAGCAAAACTCATAACGCATAACGCATAACGCATAACGCATAACGCATAACGCATAACGCATAACGCATAACGCATAACGCATAACGCATAACGCATAACGCATAACGCATAACGCATAACGCATAACGCATAACGCATAACGCATAACGCATAACGCATAACGCATAACGCATAACGCATAACGCATAACGCATAACGCATAACGCATAACGCATAACGCATAACGCATAACGCATAACGCATAACGCATAACGCATAACGCATAACGCATAACGCATAACGCATAACGCATAACGCATAACGCATAACGCATAACGCATAACGCATAACGCATAACGCATAACGCATAACGCATAACGCATAACGCATAACGCATAACGCATAACGCATAACGCATAACGCATAACGCATAACGCATAACGCATAACGCATAACGCATAACGCATAACGCATAACGCATAACGCATAACTCATAACGCATAACGCATAACGCATAACGCATAACGCATAACGCATAACGCATAACGCATAACGCATAACGCATAACGCATAACGCATAACGTATAACGCATAACGAATAACGCATAACGCATAACGCATAACGCATAACGCATAACGCATAACGCATAACGCATAACGCATAACGCATAACCCATAGCGCATAACGCTTAACGCGTAAAGCAAAACTCATAACGCATAACGCATAACGCATAACGCATAACGCATAACGCATAACGCATAACGCATAACGCATAACGCATAACGCATAACGCATAACGCATAACGCATAACGCATAACGCATAACGCATAACGCATAACGCATAACGCATAACGCATAACGCATAACGCATAACGCATAACGCATAACGCATAACGCATAACGCATAACGCATAACGCATAACGCATAACGCATAACGCATAACGCATAACGCATAACGCATAACGCATAACGCATAACGCATAACGCATAACGCATAACGCATAACGCATAACGCATAACGCATAACGCATAACGCATAACGCATAACGCATAACGCATAACGCATAACGCATAACGCATAACGCATAACGCATAACGCATAACGCATAACGCATAACGCATAACGCATAACGCATAACGCATAACGCATAACGCATAACGCATAACGCATAACGCATAACGCATAACGCATAAGGCATAACGCATAACGCATAACGCATAACGCATAACGCATAACGCATAACGCATAAGGCGTCAGCATAACGCATAAGGCATAACGCATAACGCATAACGCATAACGCATAACGCATAACGCATAACGCATAACGCATTACGCATAACGCATAACGCATAAGGCATAAGCATAACGCATAACGCATAACGCATAACGCATAACGCATAACGCATAACGCATAACGCATAACCCATAGCGCATAGCGCTTAACGCGTAAAGCAAAACTCATAACCCATAACGCATAACGCATAACGCATAACGCATAACGCATAACGCATAACGCATAACGCATAACGCATAACGCATAACGCATAACGCATAACGCATAACGCATAACGCATAACGCATAACGCATAACGCATAACGCATAACGCATAACGCATAACGCATAACGCATAACGCATAACGCATAACGCATAACGCATAACGCATAACGCATAACGCATAACGCATAACGCATAACGCATAACGCATAACGCATAACGCATAACGCATAACGCATAACGCATAACGCATAAGGCATAACGCATAACGCATAACGCATAAGGCGTCAGCATAACGCATAACGCATAACGCATAACGCATAACGCATAACGCATTACGCATAACGCATAACGCATAAGGCATAAGCATAACGCATAACGCATAAGGCATAACGCATAACGCATAACGCATAACGCAAAACGCATAACGCATAACGCATAACGCATAACGTATAAAGCATTACCCATAACGCATAACGCATAACGCATAACGCATAACGCATAACGCATAACGCATAACGCATAACGCATAACGCATAAGGCGTCAGCATAACGCATAAGGCATAACGCATAACGCATAACGCATAACGCATAACGCATAACGCATAACGCATTACGCATAACGCATAACGCATAACGCATAACGCATAACGCATAACGCATAACGCATAACGCATAACGCATAACGCATAACGCATAACGCATAACGCATAACGCATAACGCATAACGCATAACGCATAACGCATAACGCATAACGCATAACGCATAACGCATAACGCATAACGCATAACGCATAACGCATAACCCATAGCGCATAACGCTTAACGCGTAAAGCAAAACTCATAACCCATAACGCATAACGCATAACGCATAACGCATAACGCATAACGCATAACGCATAACGCATAACGCATAACGCATAACGCATAACGCATAACGCATAACGCATAACGCATAACGCATAACGCATAACGCATAACGCATAACGCATAACGCATAACGCATAACGCATAACGCATAACGCATAACGCATAACGCATAACGCATAACGCATAACGCATAACGCATAACGCATAACGCATAACGCATAACGCATAACGCATAACGCATAACGCATAACGCATAACGCATAACGCATAACGCATAACGCATAACGCATAACGCATAACGCATAACGCATAACGCATAACGCATAACGCATAACGCATAACGCATAACGCATAACGCATAAGGCATAACGCATAACGCATAACGCATAAGGCGTCAGCATAACGCATAACGCATAAGGCATAACGCATAACGCATAACGCATAACGCATAACGCATAACGCATAACGCAAAACGCATAACGCATAACGCATAACGCATAACGCATAACGTATAACGCATAACCCATAACGCATAACGCATAACGCATAACGCATAACGCATAACGCATAACGCATAACGCATAACGCATAACGCATAACGCATAACGCATAACGCATAACGCATAACGCATAACGCATAACGCATAACGCATAACGCATAACGCATAACGCATAACGCATAACGCATAACGCATAACGCATAACGCATAACGCATAACGCATTACGCATAACGCATAACGCATAACGCATAACGCATACCGCATAACGCATAACGCATAACGCATAACGCATAACGCATAACGCATAACGCATAACGCATAACGCATAACGCATAACGCATAACGCATAACGCATAACGCATAACCCATAGCGCATAACGCGTAAAGCAAAACTCATAACCCATAACGCATAACGCATAACGCATAACGCATAACGCATAACGCATAACGCATAACGCATAACGCATAACGCATAACGCATAACGCATAACGCATAAGGCGTCAGCATAACGCATAAGGCATAACGCATAACGCATAACGCATAACGCATAACGCATAACGCATAACGCATAACGCATAAGGCATAAGCATAACGCATAACGCATAAGGCATAACGCATAACGCATAACGCATAACGCATAACGCATAACGCACGCATAACGCATAACGCATAACGCATAAGGCGTCAGCATAACGCATAAGGCATAACGCATAACGCATAACGCATAACGCATAACGCATAACGCATAACGCATAACGCATAACGCATAACGCATAACGCATAACGCATAACGCATAACGCATAACGCATAACGCATAACGCATAACGCATAACGCATAACGCATAACGCATAAGCATAACGCATAACGCATAAGGCATAACGCATAACGCATAACGCATAACGCATAACGCATAACGCATAACGCATAACGCATAACGCATAACGCATAACGCATAACGCATAACGCATAACGCATAACGCATAACGCATAACGCATAACGCATAACGCATAACGCATAACGCATAACGCATAACGCATAACGCATACGCATAACGCATAACGCATAACGCATAACGCATAACGCATAACGCATAACGCATAACGCATAACGCATAACGCATAACGCATAACGCATAACGCATAACGCATAACGCATAACGCATAACGCATAACGCATAACGCATAAGCATACGCATAACGCATAACGCATAACGCATAACGCATAACGCATAACGCATAACGCATAACGCATAACGCATAACGCATAACGCTAAGCATAACGCATAACGCATAACGCATAACGCATAACGCATAACGCATAACGCATAACGCATAACGCATAACGCATAACGCATAACGCATAACGCATAACGCATAACGCATAACGCATAACGCATAACGCATAACGCATAACGCATAACGCATAACGCATAACGCATAACCCATAGCGCATAACGCATAACGCGTAAAGCAAAACTCATAACCCATAACGCATAACGCATAACGCATAACGCATAACGCATAACGCATAACGCATAACGCATAACGCATAACGCATAACGCATAACGCATAACGCATAACGCATAACGCATAACCCATAGCGCATAACGCATAACGCGTAAAGCAAAACTCATAACCCATAACGCATAACGCATAACGCATAACGCATAACGCATAACGCATAACGCATAACGCATAACGCATAACGCATAACGCATAACGCATAACGCATAACGCATAACGCATAACGCATAACGCATAACGCATAACGCATAACGCATAACGCATAACGCATAACGCATAACGCATAACGCATAACGCATAACGCATAACGCATAACGCATAACGCATAACGCATAACCCATAGCGCATAACGCATAACGCGTAAAGCAAAACTCATAACCCATAACGCATAACGCATAACGCATAACGCATAACGCATAACGCATAACGCATAACGCATAACGCATAACGCATAACGCATAACGCATAACGCATAACGCATAACGCATAACGCATAACGCATAACGCATAACGCATAACGCATAACGCATAACGCATAACGCATAACGCATAACGCATAACGCATATCGCATAACGCATAAGGCATAACGCATAACGCATAACGCATAACGCATAACGCATAACGCATAACGCATAACGCATAACGCATAACGCATAACGCATAACGCATAACGCATAACGCATAACGCATATCGCATAACGCATAAGGCATAACGCATAACGCATAACGCATAAGGCGTCAGCATAACGCATAACGCATAAGGCGTCAGCATAACGCATAAGGCATAACGCATAACGCATAACGCATAACGCATAACGCATAACGCATAACGCATAACGCATAACGCATAACGCATAACGCATAACGCATAACGCATAACGCATAACGCATAACGCATAACGCATAACGCATAACGCATAACGCATAACGCATAAGGCATAACGCATAACGCATAACGCATAAGGCGTCAGCATAACGCATAACGCATAAGGCGTCAGCATAACGCATAAGGCATAACGCATAACGCATAACGCATAACGCATAACGCATTACGCATAACGCATAACGCATAACGCATAACGCATAACGCATAACGCATAACGAATAACGCATAACGCATAACGCATAACGCATAACGCATAACGCATAACGCATAACGCATAACGCATAACGCATAACGCATAACGCATAACGCATAACGCATAACGCATAACGCATAACCCATAGCGCATAACGCATAACGCGTAAAGCAAAACTCATAACCCATAACGCATAACGCATAACGCATAACGCATACGCATAACGCATAACGCATAACGCATACGCATAACGCATAACGCATAACGCATAACGCATAACGCACGCATAACGCATAACGCATAACGCATAACGCATAACGCATAACGCATAACGCATAACGCATAACGCATAACGCATAACGCATAACGCATAACGCATAACGCATAACGCATATCGCATAACGCATAAGGCATAACGCATAACGCATAACGCATAAGGCGTCAGCATAACGCATAACGCATAAGGCGTTAGCATAACGCATAAGGCATAACGCATAACGCATAACGCATAACGCATAACGCATAACGCATAACGCATAACGCATAACGCATAACGCATAACGCATAACGCATAACGCATAACGCATAACGCATAACGCATAACGCATAACGCATAACGCATAACGCATAACGCATAACGCATAACGCATAAGGCGTCAGCATAACGCATAACGCATAAGGCATAACGCATAACGCATAACGCATAACGCATAACGCATAACGCATTACGCATAACGCATAACGCATAACGCATAACGCATAACGCATAACGCATAACGCATAACGAATAACGCATAACGCATAACGCATAACGCATAACGCATAACGCATAACGCATAACGCATAACGCATAACGCATAACGCATAACCCATAGCGCATAACGCTTAACGCGTAAAGCAAAACTCATAACCCATAACGCATAACGCATAACGCATAACGCATAACGCATAACGCATAACGCATAACGCATAACGCATAACGCATAACGCATAACGCATAACGCATAACGCATAACGCATAACGCATAACGCATAACGCAGAACGCATAACGCATAACGCATAACGCATAACCCATAACGCATAACGCATAACGCATAACGCATAACGCATAACGCATAACGCATAACGCATAACGCATAACGCATAACGCATAACGCATAACGCATAACGCATAACGCATAACGCATAACGCATAACGCATAACGCATAACGCATAACGCATAACGCATATCGCATAACGCATAAGGCATAACGCATAACGCATAACGCATAACGCATAACGCATAACGCATAACGCATAACGCATAACGCATAACGCATAACGCATAACGCATAACGCATAACGCATAACGCATAACGCATATCGCATAACGCATAAGGCATAACGCATAACGCATAACGCATAAGGCGTCAGCATAACGCATAACGCATAAGGCGTCAGCATAACGCATAAGGCATAACGCATAACGTATAACGCATAACGCATAACGCATAACGCATAACGCATAACGCATAACGCATAACGCATAACGCATAACGCATAACGCATAACGCATAACGCATAACGCATAACGCATAACGCATAACGCATAACGCATAACGCATAACGCATAACGCATAACGCATAAGGCATAACGCATAACGCATAACGCATAAGGCGTCAGCATAACGCATAACGCATAAGGCGTCAGCATAACGCATAAGGCATAACGCATAACGCATAACGCATAACGCATAACGCATAACGCATTACGCATAACGCATAACGCATAACGCATAACGCATAACGCATAACGCATAACGCATAACGCATAACGAATAACGCATAACGCATAACGCATAACGCATAACGCATAACGCATAACGCATAACGCATAACGCATAACGCATAACGCATAACGCATAACGCATAACGCATAACGCATAACGCATAACCCATAGCGCATAACGCATAACGCGTAAAGCAAAACTCATAACCCATAACGCATAACGCATAACGCATAACGCATAACGCATAACGCATAACGCATAACGCATAACGCATAACGCATAACGCATAACGCATAACGCATAACGCATAACGCATAACGCATAACGCATAACGCATAACGCATAACGCATAACGCATAACGCATAACGCATAACGCATAACGCATAACGCATATCGCATAACGCATAAGGCATAACGCATAACGCATAACGCATAAGGCGTCAGCATAACGCATAACGCATAAGGCGTCAGCATAACGCATAAGGCATAACGCATAACGCATAACGCATAACGCATAACGCATAACGCATAACGCATAACGCATAACGCATAACGCATAACGCATAACGCATAACGCATAACGCATAACGCATAACGCATAACGCATAACGCATAACGCATAACGCATAACGCATAACGCATAAGGCGTCAGCATAACGCATAACGCATAAGGCATAACGCATAACGCATAACGCATAACGCATAACGCATAACGCATTACGCATAACGCATAACGCATAACGCATAACGCATAACGCATAACGCATAACGCATAACGAATAACGCATAACGCATAACGCATAACGCATAACGCATAACGCATAACGCATAACGCATAACGCATAACGCATAACGCATAACCCATAGCGCATAACGCTTAACGCGTAAAGCAAAACTCATAACCCATAACGCATAACGCATAACGCATAACGCATAACGCATAACGCATAACGCATAACGCATAACGCATAACGCATAACGCATAACGCATAACGCATAACGCATAACGCATAACGCATAACGCATAACGCATAACGCATAACGCATAACGCATAACGCATAACGCATAACGCATAACGCATAACGCATAACGCATAACGCATAACGCATAAGGCATAACGCATAACGCATAACGCATAAGGCGTCAGCATAACCCATAACGCATAAGGCATAACGCATAACGCATAACGCATAACGCATAACGCATAACGCATAACGCATAACGCATAACGCATTACGCATAACGCATAACGCATAAGGCATAAGCATAACGCATAACGCATAAGGCATAACGCATAACGCATAACGCATAACGCATAACGCATAACGCATAACGCATAACGCATAACGCATAACGCATAACGCATAACGCATAACGCATAACGCATAAGGCGTCAGCATAACGCATAAGGCATAACGCATAACGCATAACGCATAACGCATAACGCATAACGCATAACGCATAACGCATAACGCATAACGCATAAGGCGTCAGCATAACGCATAACGCATAACGCATAACGCATAACGCATAACGCATAACGCATAACGCATAACGCATAACGCATAACGCATAACGCATAACGCATAACGCATAACGCATAACGCATAACGCATAACGCATAACGCATAACGCATAACGCATAACGCATAACGCATAACGCATAACGCATAACCCATAGCGCATAACGCATAACGCGTAAAGCAAAACTCATAACCCATAACGCATAACGCATAACGCATAACGCATAACGCATAACGCATAACGCATAACGCATAACGCATAACGCATAACGCATAACGCATAACGCATAACGCATAACGCATAACCCATAGCGCATAACGCATAACGCGTAAAGCAAAACTCATAACCCATAACGCATAACGCATAACGCATAACGCATAACGCATAACGCATAACGCATAACGCATAACGCATAACGCATAACGCATAACGCATAACGCATAACGCATAACGCATAACGCATAACGCATAACGCATAACGCATAACGCATAACGCATAACGCATAACGCATAACGCATAACGCATAACGCATAACGCATAACGCATAACGCATAACGCATAACGCATAACGCATAACGCATAACGCATAACCCATAGCGCATAACGCATAACGCGTAAAGCAAAACTCATAACGCATAACGCATAACGCATAACGCATAACGCATAACGCATAACGCATAACGCATAACGCATAACGCATAACGCATAACGCATAAGGCGTCAGCATAACGCATAACGCATAAGGCATAACGCATAACGCATAACGCATAACGCATTACGCATAACGCATAACGCATAACGCATAACGCATAACGCATAACGCATAACGCATAACGAATAACGCATAACGCATAACGCATAACGCATAACGCATAACGCATAACGCATAACGCATAACGCATAACGCATAACGCATAACCCATAGCGCATAACGCTTAACGCGTAAAGCAAAACTCATAACCCATAACGCATAACGCATAACGCATAACGCATAACGCATAACGCATAACGCATAACGCATAACGCATAACGCATAACGCATAACGCATAACGCATAACGCATAACGCATAACGCAGAACGCATAACGCATAACGCATAACGCATAACCCATAACGCATAACGCATAACGCATAACGCATAACGCATAACGCATAACGCATAACGCATAACGCATAACGCATAACGCATAACGCATAACGCATAACGCATAACGCATAACGCATAACGCATAACGCATAACGCATAACGCATAACGCATAACGCATATCGCATAACGCATAAGGCATAACGCATAACGCATAACGCATAACGCATAACGCATAACGCATAACGCATAACGCATAACGCATAACGCATAACGCATAACGCATAACGCATAACGCATAACGCATAACGCATATCGCATAACGCATAAGGCATAACGCATAACGCATAACGCATAAGGCGTCAGCATAACGCATAACGCATAAGGCGTCAGCATAACGCATAAGGCATAACGCATAACGTATAACGCATAACGCATAACGCATAACGCATAACGCATAACGCATAACGCATAACGCATAACGCATAACGCATAACGCATAACGCATAACGCATAACGCATAACGCATAACGCATAACGCATAACGCATAAGGCATAACGCATAACGCATAACGCATAAGGCGTCAGCATAACGCATAACGCATAAGGCGTCAGCATAACGCATAAGGCATAACGCATAACGCATAACGCATAACGCATAACGCATAACGCATTACGCATAACGCATAACGCATAACGCATAACGCATAACGCATAACGCATAACGCATAACGCATAACGAATAACGCATAACGCATAACGCATAACGCATAACGCATAACGCATAACGCATAACGCATAACGCATAACGCATAACGCATAACGCATAACGCATAACGCATAACGCATAACGCATAACCCATAGCGCATAACGCATAACGCGTAAAGCAAAACTCATAACCCATAACGCATAACGCATAACGCATAACGCATAACGCATAACGCATAACGCATAACGCATAACGCATAACGCATAACGCATAACGCATAACGCATAACGCATAACGCATAACGCATAACGCATAACGCATAACGCATAACGCATAACGCATAACGCATAACGCATAACGCATAACGCATATCGCATAACGCATAAGGCATAACGCATAACGCATAACGCATAAGGCGTCAGCATAACGCATAACGCATAAGGCGTCAGCATAACGCATAAGGCATAACGCATAACGCATAACGCATAACGCATAACGCATAACGCATAACGCATAACGCATAACGCATAACGCATAACGCATAACGCATAACGCATAACGCATAACGCATAACGCATAACGCATAACGCATAACGCATAACGCATAACGCATAACGCATAAGGCGTCAGCATAACGCATAACGCATAAGGCATAACGCATAACGCATAACGCATAACGCATAACGCATAACGCATTACGCATAACGCATAACGCATAACGCATAACGCATAACGCATAACGCATAACGCATAACGAATAACGCATAACGCATAACGCATAACGCATAACGCATAACGCATAACGCATAACGCATAACGCATAACGCATAACGCATAACCCATAGCGCATAACGCTTAACGCGTAAAGCAAAACTCATAACCCATAACGCATAACGCATAACGCATAACGCATAACGCATAACGCATAACGCAGAACGCATAACGCATAACGCATAACGCATAACGCATAACGCATAACGCATAACGCATAACGCATAACGCATAACGCATAACGCATAACGCATAACGCATAACGCATAACGCATAACGCATAACGCATAACGCATAACGCATAACGCATAACGCATAACGCATAACGCATAACGCATAACGCATAACGCATAACGCATAAGGCATAACGCATAACGCATAACGCATAAGGCGTCAGCATAACCCATAACGCATAAGGCATAACGCATAACGCATAACGCATAACGCATAACGCATAACGCATAACGCATAACGCATAACGCATTACGCATAACGCATAACGCATAAGGCATAAGCATAACGCATAACGCATAAGGCATAACGCATAACGCATAACGCATAACGCATAACGCATAACGCATAACGCATAACGCATAACGCATAACGCATAACGCATAACGCATAACGCATAACGCATAACGCATAACGCATAACGCATAACGCATAACGCATAACGCATAACGCATAACGCATAACGCATAACGCATAACGCATAACGCATTACGCATAACGCATCACGCATAACGCATAACGCCTAACGCATAACGCATAACCCATAGCGCATAACGCTTAACGCGTAAAGCAAAACTCATAACCCATAACGCATAACGCATAACGCATAACGCATAACGCATAACGCATAACGCATAACGCATAACGCATAACGCATAACGCATAACGCATAACGCATAACGCATAACGCATAACGCATAACGCATAACGCATAACGCATAACGCATAACGCATAACGCATAACGCATAACGCATAACGCATAACGCATAACGCATAACGCATAACGCATAACGCATAACGCATAACGCATAACGCATAACGCATAACGCATAACGCATAACGCATAACGCATAACGCATAACGCATAACGCATAACGCATAACGCATAACGCATAACGCATAACGCATAACGCATAACGCATAACGCATAACGCATAAGGCGTCAGCATAACGCATAAGGCATAACGCATAACGCATAACGCATAACGCATAACGCATAACGCATAACGCATAACGCATAACGCATAACGCATAAGGCATAAGCATAACGCATAACGCATAAGGCATAACGCATAACGCATAACGCATAACGCATAACGCATAACGCATAACGCATAACGCATAACGCATAACGCATAACGCATAACGCATAACGCATAACGCATAACGCATAACGCATAACGCATAACGCATAACGCATAACGCATAACGCATAACGCATAACGCATAACGCATAACGCATAACGCATAACGCATAACGCATTGCGCATAACGCATAACGCATAAGGCATAAGCATAACGCATAACGCATAACGCATAACCCATAGCGCATAACGCTTAACGCATAACGCATAACGCATAACGCATAACGCATAACGCATAAAGTATAGCCCATGACGCATAACGCATAACGCATAACGCATAACGCATAACGCATAACGCATAACGCATAACGCATAACGCATAACGCATAACGCATAACGCATAACGCATAACGCATAACGTATAACGCATAACGCATAACGCATATCGCATAACGCATAACGCATAACGCATAACGCATAACGCATAACGCATAACGCATAACGCATAACGCATAACGCATAACGCATAACGCATAACGCATAACGCATAACGCATAACGCATAACGCATAACGCATAACACATAACGCATAACGCATAACGCATAACGCATAACGCATAAGGCGTCAGCATAACGCATAAGGCATAACGCATAACGCATAACGCATAACGCATAACGCATAACGCATAACGCATAACGCATAACGCATAACGCATAACGCATAACGCATAACGCATAACGCATAAGGCATAAGCATAACGCATAACGCATAAGGCATAACGCATAACGCATAACGCATAACGCATAACGCATAACGCATAACGCATAACGCATAACGCATAACGCATAACGCATAACGCATAACGCATAACGCATAACGCATAACGCATAACGCATAACGCATAACGCATAACGCATAACGCATAACGCATAACGCATAACGCATAACGCATAACGCATTGCGCATAACGCATAACACATAAGGCATAAGCATAACGCATAACGCATAACGCATAACCCATAGCGCATAACGCTTAACGCGTAAAGCAAAACTCATAACCCATAACGCATAACGCATAACGCATAACGCATAACGCATAACGCATAACGCATAACGCATAACGCATAACGCATAACGCATAACGCATAACGCATAACGCATAACGCATAACGCATAACGCATAACGCATAACGCATAACGCATAACGCATAACGCATAACGCATAACGCATAACGCATAACGCATAACGCATAACGCATAACGCATAACGCATAACGCATAACGCATAACGCATAACGCATAACGCATAACGCATAATGCATAACGCATAACGCATAACGCATAACGCATAACGCATAACGCATAACGCATAACGCATAACGCATAACGCATAACGCATAACGCATAACGCATAACGCATAACGCATAACGCATAACGCATAACGCATAACGCATAACGCATAACGCAAAACGCATAACGCATAACGCATAACGCATAACGCATAACGTATAACGCATAACCCATAACGCATAACGCATAACGCATAACGCATAACGCAAAACGCATAACGCATAACGCATAACGCATAACGCATAACGCATAACGCATAACGCATAACGCATAACGCATAACGCATAACGCATAACTCATAACGCATAACGCATAACGCATAACGCATAACGCATTACGCATAACGCATCACGCATAACGCATAACGCATAACGCATAACGCATAACCCATAGCGCATAACGCTTAACGCGTAAAGCAAAACTCATAACCCATAACGCATAACGCATAACGCATAACGCATAACGCATAACGCATAACGCATAACGCATAACGCATAACGCATAACGCATAACGCATAACGCATAACGCATAACGCATAACGCATAACGCATAACGCATAACGCATAACGCATAACGCATAACGCATATCGCATAACGCATAAGGCATAACGCATAACGCATAACGCATAACGCATTACGCATAACGCATAACGCATAAGGCATAAGCATAACGCATAACGCATAAGGCATAACGCATAACGCATAACGCATAACGCATAACGCATAACGCATAACGCATAACGCATAACGCATAACGCATAACGCATAACGCATAACGCATAACGCTTGACGCATAACGCATAACGCATAACGCATAACGCATAACGCATAACGCATAACGCATAACGCATAACGCATAACGCATAACGCATAACGCATAACGCATAACGCAAAACGCATAACGCATAACGCATAACGCATAACGCATAACGCATAACGTATAAAGCATTACCCATAACGCATAACGCATAACGCATAACGCATAACGCATAACGCATAACGCATAACGCATAACGCATAACGCATAACGCATAACGCATAACGCATAACGCATAACGCATAACGCATAACGCATAACGCATAACGCATAACGCATAACGCATAACGCATAACGCATAACGCATAACGCATAACGCATAACGCATAACGCATAACGCATAACGCATAACGCATAACGCATAACGCATAACGCATAACGCATTACGCATAACGCATAACGCATAAGGCATAAGCATAACGCATAACGCATAAGGCATAACGCATAACGCATAACGCATAACGCATAACGCATAACGCATAACGCATAACGCATAACGCATAACGCATAACGCATAACGCATAACGCATAACGCATAACGCATAACGCATAACGCTTGACGCATAACGCATAACGCATAACGCATAACGCATAACGCATAACGCATAACGCATAACGCATAACGCATAACGCATAACGCATAACGCATAACGCATAACGCAAAACGCATAACGCATAACGCATAACGCATAACGCATAACGCATAACGTATAAAGCATTACCCATAACGCATAACGCATAACGCATAACGCATAACGCATAACGCATAACGCATAACGCATAACGCATAACGCATAACGCATAACGCATAACGCATAACGCATAACGCATAAGGCGTCAGCATAACGCATAAGGCATAACGCATAACGCATAACGCATAACGCATAACGCATAACGCATAACGCATAACGCATAACGCATAACGCATAACGCATAACGCATAACGCATAACGCATAACGCATAACGCATAACGCATAACGCATAACGCATAACGCATAACGCATAACGCATAACGCATAACGCATAACGTATAACGCATTACGCATAACGCATAACGCATAAGGCATAAGCATAACGCATAACGCATAAGGCATAACGCATAACGCATAACGCATAACGCATACCGCATAACGCATAACGCATAACGCATAACGCATAACGCATAACGCATAACGCATAACGCATAACGCATAACGCATAACGCATAACGCATAACGCATAACGCATAACGCATAACGCATAACGCATAACGCATAACGCATAACGCATAACGCATAACGCATAACGCATAACGCATAACGCATAACGCATAACGCATAACGCTTGACGCATAACGCATAACGCATAACGCATAACGCATAACGCATAACGCATAACGCATAACGCATAACGCAAAACGCATAACGCATAACGCATAACGCATAACGCATAACGTATAAAGCATTACCCATAACGCATAACGCATAACGCATAACGCATAACGCATAACGCATAACGCATAACGCATAACGCATAACGCATAACGCATAACGCATAACGCATAACGCATAACGCATAACGCATAACGCATAACGCATAACGCATAACGCATAACGCATAAGGCGTCAGCATAACGCATAACGCATAACGCATAACGCATAACGCATAACGCATAACGCATAACGCATAACGCATAACGCATAACGCATAACGCATAACGCATAACGCATAACGCATAACGCATAACGCATAACGCATAACGCATAAGGCATAACGCATAACGCATAACGCATAAGGCGTCAACATAACGCATAACGCATAAGGCATAACGCATAACGCATAACGCATAACGCATAACGCATAACGCATAACGCATAACGCATAACGCATTACGCATAACGCATAACGCATAAGGCATAAGCATAACGCATAACGCATAAGGCATAACGCATAACGCATAACGCATAACGCATAACGCATAACGCATAACGCATAACGCATAACGCATAACGCATAACGCATAACGCATAACGCATAACGCATAACGCATAACGCATAACGCATAACGCATAACGCATAACGCATAACGCATAACGCATAACGCATAACGCATAACGCATAACGCATAACGCATAACGCATAACGCATAACGCATAACGCATAACGCATAACGCATAACGCATAACGCATAACGCATGACGCATAACGCATAACGCATAACGCATAACGCATAACGCATAACGCATAACGCATAACGCATAACGCATAACGCATAACGCATAACGCATAACGCATAACGCATAACGCATAACGCATAACCCATAGCGCATAACGCTTAACGCGTAAAGCAAAACTCATAACGCATAGCGCATAACGCTTAACGCGTAAAGCAAAACTCATAACCCATAACGCATAACGCATAACGCATAACGCATAACGCATAACGCATAACGCATAACGCATTACGCATAACGCATAACGCATAAGGCATAAGCATAACGCATAACGCATAACGCATAACCCATAACGCATAACGCATAACGCATAACGCATAACGCATAACGCATAACGCATAACGCATAACGCATAACGCATAACGCATAACGCATAACGCATAACGCATAACGCATAACGCATAAGGCATAACGCATAACGCATAACGCATAAGGCGTCAGCATAACGCATAACGCATAACGCATAAGGCATAACGCATAACGCATAACGCATAACGCATAACGCATAACGCATAACGCATAACGCATAACGCATAACGCATAACGCATAACGCATAACGCATAACGCATAACGCATAACGCATAACGCATAACGCATAACGCATAACGCATAACGCATAACGCATAACGCATAACGCATAACGCATAACGCATAACGCATAACGCATAACGCATAACGCATAAGGCATAACGCATAACGCATAACGCATAAGGCGTCAGCATAACGCATAACGCATAACGCATAAGGCATAACGCATAACGCATAACGCATAACGCATAACGCATAACGCATAACGCATAACGCATAACGCATAACGCATAACGCATAACGCATAACGCATAACGCATAACGCATAACGCATAACGCATAACGCATAACGCATAACGCATAACGCATAACGCATAACGCATAACGCATAACGCATAACGCATAACGCATAACGCATAACGCATAACGCATAACGCATAACGCATAACGCATAACGCATAACGCATAACGCATAACGCATAACGCATAACGCATAACGCATAACGCATAACGCATAACGCATAACGCATAACGCATAACGCATAACGCATAACGCATAACGCATAACGCATAACGCATAACGCATAACGCATAACGCATAACGCATAACGCATAACGCATAACGCATAACGCATAACGCATAACGCATAACGCATAACGCATAACGCATAACGCATAACGCATAACGCATAACGCATAACGCATAACGCATAACGCATAACGCATAACGCATAACGCATAACGCATAACGCATAACGCATGACGCATAACGCATAACGCATAACGCATAACGCATAACGCATAACGCATAACGCATAACGCATAACGCATAACGCATTACGCATAACGCATAACGCATAACGCATAACGCATAACGCATAACGCATAACGCATAAGGCGTCAGCATAACGCATAACGCATAACGCATAAGGCATAACGCATAACGCATAACGCATAACGCATAACGCATAACGCATAACGCATAACGCATAACGCATAACGCATAACGCATAACGCATAACGCATAACGCATAACGCATAACGCATAACGCATAACGCATAACGCATAACGCATAACGCATAACGCATAACGCATAACGCATAACGCATAACGCATAACGCATAACGCATAACGCATAAGCATAACGCATAACGCATAACGCATAACGCATAACGCATAACGCATAACGCATAACGCATAACGCATAACGCATAACGCATAACGCATAACGCATAACGCATAACGCATAACGCATAACGCATAACGCATAACGCATAACGCATAACGCATAACGCATAACGCATAACGCATAACGCATAACGCAAACGCATAACGCATAACGCATAACGCATAACGCATAACGCATAGCGCATAACGCATAACGCATAACGCATAACGCATAACGCATAACGCATAACGCATAACGCATAACGCATAACGCATAACGCATAACGCATAACGCATAACGCATAACGCATAACGCATAACGCATAACGCATAACGCATAACGCATAACGCATAACGCATAACGCATAAGGCATAAGCATAACGCATAACGCATAAGGCATAACGCATAACGTATAACGCATAACGCATAACGCATAACGCATAACGCATAACGCATAACGCATAACGCATAACGCATAACGCATAACGCATAACGCATAACGCATAACGCATAACGCATAATGCAAAAGTCATAACGCATAACGCATAACGCATAACGCATAACGCATAACGCATAACGCATAACGCATAACGCATAACGCATAACGCATAACGCATAACGCATAACGAATAACGCATAACGCATAACGCATAACGCATAACGCATAACGCATAACGCATAACGCATAACGCATAACGCATAAGGCGTCAACATAACGCATAACGCATAAGGCATAACGCATAACGCATAACGCATAACGCATAACGCATAACGCATAACGCATTACGCATAACGCATAACGCATAAGGCATAAGCATAACGCATAACGCATAAGGCATAACGCATAACGCATAACGCATAACGCATAACGCATAACGCATAACGCATAACGCATAACGCATAACGCATAACGCATAACGCATAACGCATAACGCATAACGCATAACGCAAAACGCATAACGCATAACGCATAACGCATAACGCATAACGCATAACGCATAACGCATAACGCATAACGCATAACGCATAACGCATAACGCATGACGCATAACGCATAACGCATGACGCATAACGCATAACGCATAACGCATAACGCATAACGCATAACGCATAACGCATAACGCATAACGCATAAAGCATAACGCATAACGCATAACGCATAACGCATAACGCATAACGCATAACGCATAACGCATAACGCATAACGCATAACGCATAACGCATAACGCATAACGCATAACGCATAACGCATAACGCATAACGCATGACGCATAACGCATAACGCATAACGCATAACGCATAACGCATAACGCATAACGCATAACGCATAACGCATAACGCATTACGCATAACGCATAACGCATAACGCATAACGCATAGCGCATAACGCTTAACGCGTAAAGCAAAACTCATAACCCATAACGCATAACGCATAACGCATAACGCATAACGCATAACGCATAACGCATAACGCATAACGCATTACGCATAACGCATAACGCATAAGGCATAAGCATAACGCATAACGCATGACGCATAACCCATAACGCATAACGCATAACGCATAACGCATAACGAATAACGCATAACGCATAACGCATAACGCATAACGCATAACGCATAACGCATAACGCATAACGCATAACGCATAACGCATAACGCATAACGCATAACGCATAACGCATAACGCATAACGCATAACGCATAACGCATAACGCATAACGCATAACGCATAACGCATAACGCAAAACGCATAACGCATAACGCATAACGCATAACGCATAACGCATAACGCATAACGCATAACGCATAACGCATAACGCATAACGCATGACGCATAACGCATAACGCATGACGCATAACGCATAACGCATGACGCATAACGCATAACGCATGACGCATAACGCATAACGCATAACGCATAACGCATAACGCATAACGCATAACGCATAACGCATAACGCATAACGCATAACGCATAACGCATAACGCATAACGCATGACGCATAACGCATAACGCATAACGCATAACGCATAACGCATAACGCATAACGCATAACGCATAACGCATAACGCATTACGCATAACGCATAACGCATAACGCATAACGCATAGCGCATAACGCTTAACGCGTAAAGCAAAACTCATAACCCATAACGCATTACGCATAACGCATAACGCATAAGGCATAAGCATAACGCATAACGCATAAGGCATAACGCATAACGCATAACGCATAACGCATAACGCATAACGCATAACGCATAACGCATAACGCATAACGCATAACGCATAACGCATAACGCATAACGCATAACGCATAACGCATAACGCAAAACGCATAACGCATAACGCATAACGCATAACGCATAACGCATAACGCATAACGCATAACGCATAACGCATAACGCATAACGCATAACGCATGACGCATAACGCATAACGCATGACGCATAACGCATAACGCATAACGCATAACGCATAACGCATAACGCATAACGCATAACGCATAACGCATAAAGCATAACGCATAACGCATAACGCATAACGCATAACGCATAACGCATAACGCATAACGCATAACGCATAACGCATAACGCATAACGCATAACGCATAACGCATAACGCATAACGCATAACGCATAACGCATGACGCATAACGCATAACGCATAACGCATAACGCATAACGCATAACGCATAACGCATAACGCATAACGCATAACGCATTACGCATAACGCATAACGCATAACGCATAACGCATAGCGCATAACGCTTAACGCGTAAAGCAAAACTCATAACCCATAACGCATAACGCATAACGCATAACGCATAACGCATAACGCATAACGCATAACGCATTACGCATAACGCATAACGCATAAGGCATAAGCATAACGCATAACGCATGACGCATAACCCATAACGCATAACGCATAACGCATAACGCATAACGAATAACGCATAACGCATAACGCATAACGCATAACGCATAACGCATAACGCATAACGCATAACGCATAACGCATAACGCATAAGGCATAACGCATAACGCATAACGCATAAGGCGTCAGCATAACGCATAACGCATAACGCATAAGGCATAACGCATAACGCATAACGCATAACGCATAACGCATAACGCATAACGCATAACGCATAACGCATAACGCATAACGCATAACGCATAACGCATAACGCATAACGCATAACGCATAACGCATAACGCATAACGCATAACGCATAACGCATAACGCATAACGCATAACGCATAACGCATAACGCATAACGCATAACGCATAACGCATAACGCATAACGCATAACGCATAACGCATAACGCATAACGCATAACGCATAACGCATAACGCATAACGCATAACGCATAACGCATAACGCATAACGCATAACGCATAACGCATAACGCATAAGCATAACGCATAACGCATAACGCATAACGCATAACGCATAACGCATAACGCATAACGCATAACGCATAACGCATAACGCATAACGCATAACGCATAACGCATAACGCATAACGCAAAACGCATAACGCATAACGCATAACGCATAACGCATAACGCATAACGCATAACGCATAACGCATAACGCATAACGCATAACGCATAACGCATAACGCATAACGCATAACGCATAACGCATAACGCATAACGCATAACGCATAACGCATAACGCATAACGCATAACGCATAGCGCATAACGCATAACGCATAACGCATAACGCATAACGCATAACGCATAACGCATAACGCATAACGCATAACGCATAACGCATAACGCATAACGCATAACGCATAACGCATAACGCATAACGCATAACGCATAACGCATAACGCATAACGCATAACGCATAACGCATAACGCATAACGCATAACGCATAACGCATAACGCATAACGCATAACGCATAACGCATAACGCATAACGCATAACGCATAACGCATAAGGCATAAGCATAACGCATAACGCATAAGGCATAACGCATAACGTATAACGCATAACGCATAACGCATAACGCATAACGCATAACGCATAACGCATAACGCATAACGCATAACGCATAACGCATAACGCATAACGCATAACGCATAACGCATAATGCAAAAGTCATAACGCATAACGCATAACGCATAACGCATAACGCATAACGCATAACGCATACGCATAACGCATAACGCATAACGCATAACGCATAACGCATAACGCATAACGAATAACGCATAACGCATAACGCATAACGCATAACGCATAACGCATAACGCATAACGCATAACGCATAACGCATAAGGCGTCAACATAACGCATAACGCATAAGGCATAACGCATAACGCATAACGCATAACGCATAACGCATAACGCATAACGCATTACGCATAACGCATAACGCATAAGGCATAAGCATAACGCATAACGCATAAGGCATAACGCATAACGCATAACGCATAACGCATAACGCATAACGCATAACGCATAACGCATAACGCATAACGCATAACGCATAACGCATAACGCATAACGCATAACGCATAACGCATAACGCATAACGCATAACGCATAACGCAAAACGCATAACGCATAACGCATAACGCATAACGCATAACGCATAACGCATAACGCATAACGCATAACGCATAACGCATAACGCATAACGCATGACGCATAACGCATAACGCATAACGCATAACGCATAACGCATAACGCATAACGCATAACGCATAACGCATAAAGCATAACGCATAACGCATAACGCATAACGCATAACGCATAACGCATAACGCATAACGCATAACGCATAACGCATAACGCATAACGCATAACGCATAACGCATAACGCATAACGCATAACGCATAACGCATGACGCATAACGCATAACGCATAACGCATAACGCATAACGCATAACGCATAACGCATAACGCATAACGCATAACGCATAACGCATTACGCATAACGCATAACGCATAACGCATAACGCATAGCGCATAACGCTTAACGCGTAAAGCAAAACTCATAACCCATAACGCATAACGCATAACGCATAACGCATAACGCATAACGCATAACGCATAACGCATTACGCATAACGCATAACGCATAAGGCATAAGCATAACGCATAACGCATACGCATACGCATAACCCATAACGCATAACGCATAACGCATAACGCATAACGAATAACGCATAACGCATAACGCATAACGCATAACGCATAACGCATAACGCATAACGCATAACGCATAACGCATAACGCATAAGGCATAACGCATAACGCATAACGCATAAGGCGTCAGCATAACGCATAACGCATAACGCATAAGGCATAACGCATAACGCATAACGCATAACGCATAACGCATAACGCATAACGCATAACGCATAACGCATAACGCATAACGCATAACGCATAACGCATAACGCATAACGCATAACGCATAACGCATAACGCATAACGCATAACGCATAACGCATAACGCATAACGCATAACGCATAACGCATAACGCATAACGCATAACGCATAACGCATAACGCATAACGCATAACGCATAACGCATAACGCATAACGCATAACGCATAACGCATAACGCATAACGCATAACGCATAACGCATAACGCATAACGCATAACGCATAACGCATAACGCATAACGCATAAGCATAACGCATAACGCATAACGCATAACGCATAACGCATAACGCATAACGCATAACGCATAACGCATAACGCATAACGCATAACGCATAACGCATAACGCATAACGCATAACGCAAAACGCATAACGCATAACGCATAACGCATAACGCATAACGCATAACGCATAACGCATAACGCATAACGCATAACGCATAACGCATAACGCATAACGCATAACGCATAACGCATAACGCATAACGCATAACGCATAACGCATAACGCATAACGCATAACGCATAACGCATAGCGCATAACGCATAACGCATAACGCATAACGCATAACGCATAACGCATAACGCATAACGCATAACGCATAACGCATAACGCATAACGCATAACGCATAACGCATAACGCATAACGCATAACGCATAACGCATAACGCATAACGCATAACGCATAACGCATAACGCATAAGGCATAAGCATAACGCATAACGCATAAGGCATAACGCATAACGCATAACGCATAACGCATAACGCATAACGCATAACGCATAACGCATAACGCATAACGCATAACGCATAACGCATAACGCATAACGCATAATGCAAAAGTCATAACGCATAACGCATAACGCATAACGCATAACGCATAACGCATAACGCATAACGCATAACGCATAACGCATAACGCATAACGCATAACGCATAACGCATAACGCATAACGCATAACGCATAACGCATAACGCATAACGCATAACGCATAACGCATAACGCATAACGCATAAGGCATAACGCATAACGCATAACGCATAAGGCATAACGCATAACGCATAACGCATAAGGCGTCAGCATAACGCATAACGCATAAGGCATAACGCATAACGCATAACGCATAACGCATAACGCATAACGCATAACGCATAACGCATAACGCATAACGCATAACGCATAACGCATAACGCATAACGCATAACGCATAACGCATAACGCATAACGCATAACGCATAACGCATAACGCATAACGCATAACGCATAACGCATAACGCATAACGCATAACGCATAACGCATAACGCAAAACGCATAACGCATAACGCATAACGCATAACGCATAACGCATAACGCATAACGCATAACGCATAACGCATAACGCATAACGCATAACGCATAACGCATAACGCATAACGCATAACGCATAACGCATAACGCATAACGCATAACGCATAACGCATAACGCATAAAGCATAACGCATAACGCATAACGCATAACGCATAACGCATAACGCATAACGCATAACGCATAACGCATAACGCATAGCGCATAACGCATAACGCATAACGCATAACGCATAACGCATAACGCATAACGCATAACGCATAACGCATAACGCATAACGCATAACGCATAACGCATAACGCATAACGCATAACGCATAACGCATAACGCATAACGCATAACGCATAACGCATAACGCATAAGGCATAAGCATAACGCATAACGCATAAGGCATAACGCATAACGCATAACGCATAACGCATAACGCATAACGCATAACGCATAACGCATAACGCATAACGCATAACGCATAACGCATAACGCATAACGCATAACGCATAATGCAAAAGTCATAACGCATAACGCATAACGCATAACGCATAACGCATAACGCATAACGCATAACGCATAACGCATAACGCATAACGCATAACGCATAACGCATAACGCATAACGCATAACGCATAACGCATAACGCATAACGCATAACGCATAACGCATAACGCATAACGCATAACGCATAACGCATAACGCATAACGCATAACGCATAAGGCATAACGCATAACGCATAACGCATAAGGCGTCAACATAACGCATAACGCATAAGGCATAACGCATAACGCATAACGCATAACGCATAACGCATAACGCATAACGCATTACGCATAACGCATAACGCATAAGGCATAAGCATAACGCATAACGCATAAGGCATAACGCATAACGCATAACGCATAACGCATAACGCATAACGCATAACGCATAACGCATAACGCATAACGCATAACGCATAACGCATGACGCATAACGCATAACGCATAACGCATAACGCATAACGCATAACGCATAACGCATAACGCATAACGCATAACGCATAACGCATTACGCATAACGCATAACGCATAACGCAATAACGCATAGCGCATAACGCTTAACGCGTAAAGCAAAACTCATAACCCATAACGCATAACGCATAACGCATAACGCATAACGCATAACGCATAACGCATAACGCATTACGCATAACGCATAACGCATAAGGCATAAGCATAACGCATAACGCATGACGCATAACCCATAACGCATAACGCATAACGCATAACGCATAACGAATAACGCATAACGCATAACGCATAACGCATAACGCATAACGCATAACGCATAACGCATAACGCATAACGCATAACGCATAACGCATAACGCATAAGGCATAACGCATAACGCATAACGCATAAGGCGTCAGCATAACGCATAACGCATAACGCATAAGGCATAACGCATAACGCATAACGCATAACGCATAACGCATAACGCATAACGCATAACGCATAACGCATAACGCATAACGCATAACGCATAACGCATAACGCATAACGCATAACGCATAACGCATAACGCATAACGCATAACGCATAACGCATAACGCATAACGCATAACGCATAACGCATAACGCATAACGCATAACGCATAACGCATAACGCATAACGCATAACGCATAACGCATAACGCATAACGCATAACGCATAACGCATAACGCATAACGCATAACGCATAACGCATAACGCATAACGCATAACGCATAACGCATAACGCATAACGCATAACGCATAAGCATAACGCATAACGCATAACGCATAACGCATAACGCATAACGCATAACGCATAACGCATAACGCATAACGCATAACGCATAACGCATAACGCATAACGCATAACGCATAACGCATAACGCATAACGCATAACGCAAAACGCATAACGCATAACGCATAACGCATAACGCATAACGCATAACGCATAACGCATAACGCATAACGCATAACGCATAACGCATAACGCATAACGCATAACGCATAACGCATAACGCATAACGCATAACGCATAACGCATAACGCATAACGCATAACGCATAGCGCATAACGCATAACGCATAACGCATAACGCATAACGCATAACGCATAACGCATAACGCATAACGCATAACGCATAACGCATAACGCATAACGCATAACGCATAACGCATAACGCATAACGCATAACGCATAACGCATAACGCATAACGCATAACGCATAACGCATAACGCATAACGCATAACGCATAAGGCATAAGCATAACGCATAACGCATAAGGCATAACGCATAACGCATAACGCATAACGCATAACGCATAACGCATAACGCATAACGCATAACGCATAACGCATAACGCATAACGCATAACGCATAACGCATAACGCATAACGCATAACGCATAACGCATAATGCAAAAGTCATAACGCATAACGCATAACGCATAACGCATAACGCATAACGCATAACGCATAACGCATAACGCATAACGCATAACGCATAACGCATAACGCATAACGCATAACGCATAACGCATAACGCATAACGCATAACGCATAACGCATAACGCATAACGCATAACGCATAACGCATAACGCATAACGCATAACGCATAACGCATAACGCATAAGGCATAACGCATAACGCATAACGCATAAGGCGTCAACATAACGCATAACGCATAAGGCATAACGCATAACGCATAACGCATAACGCATAACGCATAACGCATAACGCATTACGCATAACGCATAACGCATAAGGCATAAGCATAACGCATAACGCATAAGGCATAACGCATAACGCATAACGCATAACGCATAACGCATAACGCATAACGCATAACGCATAACGCATAACGCATAACGCATAACGCATAACGCATAACGCATAACGCATAACGCATAACGCATAACGCATAACGCAAAACGCATAACGCATAACGCATAACGCATAACGCATAACGCATAACGCATAACGCATAACGCATAACGCATAACGCATAACGCATAACGCATGACGCATAACGCATAACGCATAACGCATAACGCATAACGCATAACGCATAACGCATAACGCATAACGCATAACGCATAACGCATTACGCATAACGCATAACGCACAAGGCATAAGCATAACGCATAACGCATAAAGCATAACGCATAACGCATAACGCATAACGCATAACGCATAACGCATAACGCATAACGCATAACGCATAACGCATAACGCATAACGCATAACGCATAACGCATAACGCATAACGCATAACGCATAACGCATAACGCATAACGCATAACGCATAACGCATAACGCATAACGCATAACGCATAACGCATAACGCATAACGCATAACGCATAACGCATAACGCATAACGCATAACGCATAACGCATAACGCATAACGCATAACGCATAACGCATAACGCATAGCGCATAACGCATAACGCATAACGCATAACGCATAACGCATAACGCATAACGCATAACGCATAACGCATAACGCATAACGCATAACGCATAACGCATAACGCATAACGCATAACGCATAACGCATAACGCATAACGCATAACGCATAACGCATAACGCATAACGCATAACGCATAAGGCATAAGCATAACGCATAACGCATAAGGCATAACGCATAACGCATAACGCATAACGCATAACGCATAACGCATAACGCATAACGCATAACGCATAACGCATAACGCATAACGCATAACGCATAACGCATAATGCAAAAGTCATAACGCATAACGCATAACGCATAACGCATAACGCATAACGCATAACGCATAACGCATAACGCATAACGCATAACGCATAACGCATAACGCATAACGCATAACGCATAACGCATAACGCATAACGCATAACGCATAACGCATAACGCATAACGCATAACGCATAACGCATAACGCATAACGCATAACGCATAACGCATAACGCATAACGCATAACGCATAACGCATAACGCATAACGCATAACGCATAACGCATAACGCATAACGCATAACGCATAACGCATAACGCATAACGCATAAGGCATAACGCATAACGCATAACGCATAACGCATAACGCATAACGCATAACGCATTACGCATAACGCATAACGCATAAGGCATAAGCATAACGCATAACGCATAAGGCATAACGCATAACGCATAACGCATAACGCATAACGCATAACGCATAACGCATAACGCATAACGCATAACGCATAACGCATAACGCATAACGCATAACGCATAACGCAAAACGCATAACGCATAACGCATAACGCATAACGCATAACGCATAACGCATAACGCATAACGCATAACTCATAACGCATAACGCATAACGCATAACGCATGACGCATAACGCATGACGCATGACGCATAACGCATAACGCATAACGCATAACGCATAACGCATAACGCATAACGCATAACGCATTACGCATAACGCATAACGCATAACGCATAACGCATAACGCATAACGCATAACGCATAACGCATAACGCATAACGCATAACGCATAACGCATAACGCATAACGCATAACGCATAACGCATAACGCATAACGCATAACGCATAACGCATAACGCATAACGCATAACGCATAACGCATAACGCATAACGCATAACGCATAACGCATAACGCATAACGCATAACGCATAACGCATAACGCATAACGCATAACGCATAACGCATAACGCATAACGCATAACGCATAACGCATAACGCATAACGCATAACGCATAACGCATAACGCATAACGCATAACGCATAACGCATAACGCATAACGCATAACGCATAACGCATAACGCATAACGCATAACGCATAACGCATAACGCATAACGCATAACGCATAACGCATAACGCATAACGCATAACGCATAACCCATAGCGCATAGCGCTTAACGCGTAAAGCAAAACTCATAACCCATAACGCATAACGCATAACGCATAACGCATAACGCATAACGCATAACGCATAACGCATAACGCATAACGCATAACGCATAACGCATAACGCATAACGCATAACGCATAACGCATAACGCATAACGCATAACGCATAACGCATAAGGCATAACGCATAACGCATAACGCATAAGGCGTCAGCATAACGCATAACGCATAACGCATAAGGCATAACGCATAACGCATAACGCATAACGCATAACGCATAACGCATAACGCATAACGCATAACGCATAACGCATAACGCATAACGCATAACGCATAACGCATAACGCATAACGCATAACGCATAACGCATAACGCATAACGCATAACGCATAACGCATAACGCATAACGCATAACGCATAACGCATAACGCATAACGCATAACGCATAACGCATAACGCATAACGCATAACGCATAACGCATAACGCATAACGCATAACGCATAACGCATAACGCATAACGCATAACGCATAACGCATAACGCATAACGCATAACGCATAACGCATAAGGCATAAGCATAACGCATAACGCATAAGGCATAACGCATAACGCATAACGCATAACGCATAACGCATAACGCATAACGCATAACGCATAACGCATAACGCATAACGCATAACGCATAACGCATAACGCATAACGCATAACGCATAACGCATAACGCATAACGCATAACGCATAACGCATAACGCATAACGCATAACGCATAACGCATAACGCATAACGCATAACGCATAACGCATAACGCATAACGCATAACGCATAACGCATTGCGCATAACGCATAACGCATAACGCATAAGCATAACGCATAACGCATAACGCATAACCCATAGCGCATAACGCTTAACGCGTAAAGCAAAACTCATAACGCATAACGCATAACGCATAACGCATAACGCATAACGCATAACGCATAACGCATAACGCATAACGCATAACGCATAACGCATAACGCATAACGCATAACGCATAACGCATAACGCATAACGCATAACGCATAACGCATAACGCATAACGCATAACGCATAACGCATAACGCATAACGCATAACGCATAACGCATAACGCATAACGCATAACGCATAACGCATAACGTATAACGCATAACGCATAACGCATAACGCATAACGCATAACGCATAACGCATAACGCATAACGCATAACGCATAACGCATAACGCATAACGCATAACGCATAACGCATAACGCATAACGCATAACGCATAACGCATAACGCATAACACATAACGCATAACGCATAACGCATAACGCATAACGCATAAGGCGTCAGCATAACGCATAAGGCATAACGCATAACGCATAACGCATAACGCATAACGCATAACGCATAACGCATAACGCATAACGCATAACGCATAACGCATAACGCATAACGCATAACGCATAACGCATAACGCATAACGCATAACGCATAACGCATAACGCATAACGCATAACGCATAACGCATAACGCATAAGGCATAAGCATAACGCATAACGCATAAGGCATAACGCATAACGCATAACGCATAACGCATAACGCATAACGCATAACGCATAACGCATAACGCATAACGCATAACGCATAACGCATAACGCATAACGCATAACGCATAACGCATAACGCATAACGCATAACGCATAACGCATAACGCATAACGCATAACGCATAACGCATAACGCATTGCGCATAACGCATAACACATAAGGCATAAGCATAACGCATAACGCATAACGCATAACCCATAGCGCATAACGCTTAACGCGTAAAGCAAAACTCATAACCCATAACGCATAACGCATAACGCATAACGCATAACGCATAACGCATAACGCATAACGCATAACGCATAACGCATAACGCATAACGCATAACGCATAACGCATAACGCATAACGCATAACGCATAACGCATAACGCATAACGCATAACGCATAACGCATAACGCATAACGCATAACGCATAACGCATAACGCATAACGCATAACGCATAACGCATAACGCATAACGCATAACGCATAACGCATAACGCATAACGCATAACGCATAACGCATAACGCATAACGCATAACGCATAACGCATAACGCATAACGCATAACGCATAACGCATAACGCATAACGCATAACGCATAACGCATAACGCATAACGCATAACGCATAACGCATAACGCATAACGCATAACGCATAACGCATAACGCATAACGCAAAACGCATAACGCATAACGCATAACGCATAACGCATAACGTATAACGCATAACCCATAACGCATAACGCATAACGCATAACGCATAACGCATAACGCATAACGCATAACGCATAACGCATAACGCATAACGCATAACGCATAACGCATAACGCATAACGCATAACGCATAACGCATAACGCATAACGCATAACGCATAACGCATAACGCATAACGCATAAGGCATAAGCATAACGCATAACGCATAAGGCATAACGCATAACGCATAACGCATAACGCATAACGCATAACGCATAACGCATAACGCATAACGCATAACGCATAACGCATAACGCATAACGCATAACGCATAACGCATAACGCATTGCGCATAACGCATAACGCATAAGGCATAAGCATAACGCATAACGCATAACGCATAACCCATAGCGCATAACGCTTAACGCATAACGCATAACGCATAACGCATAACGCATAAAGTATAGCCCATGACGCATAACGCATAACGCATAACGCATAACGCATAACGCATAACGCATAACGCATAACGCATAACGCATAACGCATAACGCATAACGCATAACGCATAACGCATAACGCATAACGCATAACGCATAACGCATAACGCATAACGCATAACGCATTGCGCATAACGCATAACACATAAGGCATAAGCATAACGCATAACGCATAACGCATAACCCATAGCGCATAACGCTTAACGCGTAAAGCAAAACTCATAACCCATAACGCATAACGCATAACGCATAACGCATAACGCATAACGCATAACGCATAACGCATAACGCATAACGCATAACGCATAACGCATAACGCATAACGCATAACGCATAACGCATAACGCATAACGCATAACGCATAACGCATAACGCATAACGCATAACGCATAACGCATAACGCATAACGCATAACGCATAACGCATAACGCATAACGCATAACGCATAACGCATAACGCATAACGCATAACGCATAACGCATAACGCATAACGCATAACGCATAACGCATAACGCATAACGCATAACGCATAACGCATAACGCATAACGCATAACGCATAACGCATAACGCATAACGCATAACGCATAACGCATAACGCATAACGCATAACGCATAACGCATAACGCATAACGCATAACGCATAACGCATAACGCATAACGCATAACGCATAACGCATAACGCATAACGCATAACGCAAAACGCATAACGCATAACGCATAAACGCATAACGCATAACGTATAACGCATAACCCATAACGCATAACGCATAACGCATAACGCATAACGCATAACGCATAACGCATAACGCATAACGCATAACGCATAACGCATAACGCATAACGCATAACGCATAACGCATTACTCATAACGCATAACGCATAACGCATAACGCATAACGCATTACGCATAACGCATCACGCATAACGCATAACGCATAACGCATAACGCATAACCCATAGCGCATAACGCTTAACGCGTAAAAGCAAAACTCATAACCCATAACGCATAACGCATAACGCATAACGCATAACGCATAACGCATAACGCATAACGCATAACGCATAACGCATAACGCATAACGCATAACGCATAACGCATAACGCATAACGCATAACGCATAACGCATAACGCATAACGCATAACGCATAACGCATAACCCATAGCGCATAGCGCTTAACGCGTAAAGCAAAACTCATAACCCATAACGCATAACGCATAACGCATAACGCATAACGCATAACGCATAACGCATAACGCATAACGCATAACGCATAACGCATAACGCATAACGCATAACGCATAACGCATAACGCATAACGCATAACGCATAAGGCATAACGCATAACGCATAACGCATAAGGCGTCAGCATAACGCATAACGCATAACGCATAAGGCATAACGCATAACGCATAACGCATAACGCATAACGCATAACGCATAACGCATAACGCATAACGCATAACGCATAACGCATAACGCATAACGCATAACGCATAACGCATAACGCATAACGCATAACGCATAACGCATAACGCATAACGCATAACGCATAACGCATAACGCATAACGCATAACGCATAACGCATAACGCATAACGCATAACGCATAACGCATAACGCATAACGCATAACGCATAACGCATAACGCATAACGCATAACGCATAACGCATAACGCATAACGCATAACGCATAACGCATAACGCATAACGCATAAGGCATAAGCATAACGCATAACGCATAAGGCATAACGCATAACGCATAACGCATAACGCATAACGCATAACGCATAACGCATAACGCATAACGCATAACGCATAACGCATAACGCATAACGCATAACGCATAACGCATAACGCATAACGCATAACGCATAACGCATAACGCATAACGCATAACGCATAACGCATAACGCATAACGCATAACGCATAACGCATAACGCATAACGCATAACGCATTGCGCATAACGCATAACGCATAACGCATAAGCATAACGCATAACGCATAACGCATAACCCATAGCGCATAACGCTTAACGCGTAAAGCAAAACTCATAACGCATAACGCATAACGCATAACGCATAACGCATAACGCATAACGCATAACGCATAACGCATAACGCATAACGCATAACGCATAACGCATAACGCATAACGCATAACGCATAACGCATAACGCATAACGCATAACGCATAACGCATAACGCATAACGCATAACGCATAACGCATAACGCATAACGCATAACGCATAACGCATAACGCATAACGCATAACGCATAACGTATAACGCATAACGCATAACGCATAACGCATAACGCATAACGCATAACGCATAACGCATAACGCATAACGCATAACGCATAACGCATAACGCATAACGCATAACGCATAACGCATAACGCATAACGCATAACGCATAACGCATAACGCATAACACATAACGCATAACGCATAACGCATAACGCATAACGCATAAGGCGTCAGCATAACGCATAAGGCATAACGCATAACGCATAACGCATAACGCATAACGCATAACGCATAACGCATAACGCATAACGCATAACGCATAACGCATAACGCATAACGCATAACGCATAACGCATAACGCATAACGCATAACGCATAACGCATAACGCATAACGCATAACGCATAACGCATAAGGCATAAGCATAACGCATAACGCATAAGGCATAACGCATAACGCATAACGCATAACGCATAACGCATAACGCATAACGCATAACGCATAACGCATAACGCATAACGCATAACGCATAACGCATAACGCATAACGCATAACGCATAACGCATAACGCATAACGCATAACGCATAACGCATAACGCATAACGCATAACGCATAACGCATAACGCATAACGCATAACGCATTGCGCATAACGCATAACACATAAGGCATAAGCATAACGCATAACGCATAACGCATAACCCATAGCGCATAACGCTTAACGCGTAAAGCAAAACTCATAACCCATAACGCATAACGCATAACGCATAACGCATAACGCATAACGCATAACGCATAACGCATAACGCATAACGCATAACGCATAACGCATAACGCATAACGCATAACGCATAACGCATAACGCATAACGCATAACGCATAACGCATAACGCATAACGCATAACGCATAACGCATAACGCATAACGCATAACGCATAACGCATAACGCATAACGCATAACGCATAACGCATAACGCATAACGCATAACGCATAACGCATAACGCATAACGCATAACGCATAACGCATAACGCATAACGCATAACGCATAACGCATAACGCATAACGCATAACGCATAACGCATAACGCATAACGCATAACGCATAACGCATAACGCATAACGCATAACGCATAACGCATAACGCATAACGCATAACGCATAACGCATAACGCATAACGCATAACGCATAACGCATAACGCATAACGCAAAACGCATAACGCATAACGCATAACGCATAACGCATAACGTATAACGCATAACCCATAACGCATAACGCATAACGCATAACGCATAACGCATAACGCATAACGCATAACGCATAACGCATAACGCATAACGCATAACGCATAACGCATAACGCATAACGCATAACGCATAACGCATAACGCATAACGCATAACGCATAACGCATAACGCATAACGCATAAGGCATAAGCATAACGCATAACGCATAAGGCATAACGCATAACGCATAACGCATAACGCATAACGCATAACGCATAACGCATAACGCATAACGCATAACGCATAACGCATAACGCATAACGCATAACGCATAACGCATAACGCATAACGCATTGCGCATAACGCATAACGCATAAGGCATAAGCATAACGCATAACGCATAACGCATAACCCATAGCGCATAACGCTTAACGCATAACGCATAACGCATAACGCATAACGCATAAAGTATAGCCCATGACGCATAACGCATAACGCATAACGCATAACGCATAACGCATAACGCATAACGCATAACGCATAACGCATAACGCATAACGCATAACGCATAACGCATAACGCATAACGCATAACGCATAACGCATAACGCATAACGCATAACGCATAACGCATAACGCATTGCGCATAACGCATAACACATAAGGCATAAGCATAACGCATAACGCATAACGCATAACCCATAGCGCATAACGCTTAACGCGTAAAGCAAAACTCATAACCCATAACGCATAACGCATAACGCATAACGCATAACGCATAACGCATAACGCATAACGCATAACGCATAACGCATAACGCATAACGCATAACGCATAACGCATAACGCATAACGCATAACGCATAACGCATAACGCATAACGCATAACGCATAACGCATAACGCATAACGCATAACGCATAACGCATAACGCATAACGCATAACGCATAACGCATAACGCATAACGCATAACGCATAACGCATAACGCATAACGCATAACGCATAACGCATAACGCATAACGCATAACGCATAACGCATAACGCATAACGCATAACGCATAACGCATAACGCATAACGCATAACGCATAACGCATAACGCATAACGCATAACGCATAACGCATAACGCATAACGCATAACGCATAACGCATAACGCATAACGCATAACGCATAACGCATAACGCATAACGCAAAACGCATAACGCATAACGCATAACGCATAACGCATAACGTATAACGCATAACCCATAACGCATAACGCATAACGCATAACGCATAACGCATAACGCATAACGCATAACGCATAACGCATAACGCATAACGCATAACGCATAACGCATAACGCATAACGCATTACTCATAACGCATAACGCATAACGCATAACGCATAACGCATTACGCATAACGCATCACGCATAACGCATAACGCATAACGCATAACGCATAACCCATAGCGCATAACGCTTAACGCGTAAAGCAAAACTCATAACCCATAACGCATAACGCATAACGCATAACGCATAACGCATAACGCATAACGCATAACGCATAACGCATAACGCATAACGCATAACGCATAACGCATAACGCATAACGCATAACGCATAACGCATAACGCATAACGCATAACGCATAACGCATAACGCATAACGCATAACGCATAACGCATAACGCATAACGCATAACGCATAACGCATAACGCATAACGCATAACGCATAACGCATAACGCATAACGCATAACGCATAACGCATAACGCATAACGCATAAGGCGTCAGCATAACGCATAAGGCATAACGCATAACGCATAACGCATAACGCATAACGCATAACGCATAACGCATAACGCATAACGCATAACGCATAACGCATAACGCATAACGCATAAGGCATAAGCATAACGCATAACGCATAAGGCATAACGCATAACGCATAACGCATAACGCATAACGCATAACGCATAACGCATAACGCATAACGCATAACGCATAACGCATAACGCATAACGCATAACGCATAACGCATAACGCATAACGCATAACGCATAACGCATAACGCATAACGCATAACGCATAAGGCATAAGCATAACGCATAACGCATAAGGCATAACGCATAACGCATAACGCATAACGCATAACGCATAACGCATAACGCATAACGCATAACGCATAACGCATAACGCATAACGCATAACGCATAACGCATAACGCATAACGCATAACGCATAACGCATAACGCATAACGCATAACGCATAACGCATAACGCATGACGCATAACGCATAACGCATAACGCATAACGCATAACGCATAACGCATAACGCATAACGCATAACGCATAACGCATAACGCATAACGCATAAGGCGTCAGCATAACGCATAAGGCATAACGCATAACGCATAACGCATAACGCATAACGCATAACGCATAACGCATAACGCATAAGGCGTCAGCATAACGCATAAGGCATAACGCATAACGCATAACGCATAACGCATAACGCATAACGCATTACGCATAACGCATAACGCATAACGCATAACGCATAACGCATAACGCATAACGCATAACGCATAACGCATAACGCATAACGCATAACGCATAACGCATAACGAATAACGCATAACGCATAACGCATAACGCATAACGCATAACGCATAACGCATAACGCATAACGCATAACGCATAACGCATAACGCATAACGCATAACGCATAACGCATAACCCATAGCGCATAACGCATAACGCGTAAAGCAAAACTCATAACCCATAACGCATAACGCATAACGCATAACGCATAACGCATAACGCATAACGCATAACGCATAACGCATAACGCATAACGCATAACGCATAACGCATAACGCATAACGCATAACGCATAACGCATAACGCATAACGCATAACGCATAACGCATAACGCATAACGCATAACGCATAACGCATAACGCATAACGCATAACGCATAACGCATAACGCATAACGCATAACGCATAACGCATAACGCATAACGCATAACGCATATCGCATAACGCATAAGGCATAACGCATAACGCATAACGCATAAGGCGTCAGCATAACGCATAACGCATAAGGCATAACGCATAACGCATAACGCATAACGCATAACGCATAACGCATAACGCATAACGCATAACGCATAACGCATAACGCATAACGCATAACGCATAACGCATAACGCATAACGCATAACGCATAACGCATAACGCATAACGCATAACGCATAACGCATAACGCATAACGCATAACGCATAACGCATAACGCATAACGCATAACGCATAACGCATAACGCATAACGCATAACGCATAACGCATAACGCATAACGCATAACGCATAACGCATAACGCATAACGCATAACGCATAACGCATAACGCATAACGCATTACGCATAACGCATAACGCATAAGGCATAAGCATAACGCATAACGCATAAAGCATAACGCATAACGCATAACGCATAACGCATAACGCATAACGCATAACGCATAACGCATAACGCATAACGCATAACGCATAACGCATAACGCATAACGCATAACGCATAACGCATAACGCATAACGCATAACGCATAACGCATAACGCATAACGCATAACGCATAACGCATAACGCATAACGCATAACGCATAACGCATAACGCATAACGCATAACGCATAACGCATAACGCATAACGCATAACGCATAACGCATAACGCATAACGCATAACGCATAACGCATAACGCATAACGCATAACGCATAACGCATAACGCATAACGCATAACGCATAACGCATAACGCATAACGCATAACGCATAACGCATAACGCATAACGCATAACGCATAACGCATAACGCATAACGCATAACGCATAACGCATAACGCATAACGCATAACGCATAACGCATAACGCATAACGCATAACCCATAACGCATAACGCATAACGCATAACGCATAACGCATAACGCATAACGCATAACGCATAACGCATAACGCATAACGCATAACGCATAACGCATAACGCATAACGCATAACGCATAACGCATAACGCATAACGCATAACGCATAACGCATAACGCATAACGCATAACGCATAACGCATAAGGCATAAGCATAACGCATAACGCATAAGGCATAACGCATAACGCATAACGCATAACGCATAACGCATAACGCATAACGCATAACGCATAACGCATAACGCATAACGCATAACGCATAACGCATAACGCATAACGCATAACGCATAACGCATAACGCATTGCGCATAACGCATAACGCATAAGGCATAAGCATAACGCATAACGCATAACGTATAACCCATAGCGCATAACGCTTAACGCATAACGCATAACGCATAACGCATAACGCATAACGCATAAAGTATAGCCCATGACGCATAACGCATAACGCATAACGCATAACGCATAACGCATAACGCATAACGCATAACGCATAACGCATAACGCATAACGCATAACGCATAACGCATAACGCATAACGCATAACGCATAACGCATAACGCATAACGCAATAACGCATAACGCATAACGCATTGCGCATAACGCATAACACATAAGGCATAAGCATAACGCATAACGCATAACGCATAACCCATAGCGCATAACGCTTAACGCGTAAAGCAAAACTCATAACCCATAACGCATAACGCATAACGCATAACGCATAACGCATAACGCATAACGCATAACGCATAACGCATAACGCATAACGCATAACGCATAACGCATAACGCATAACGCATAACGCATAACGCATAACGCATAACGCATAACGCATAACGCATAACGCATAACGCATAACGCATAACGCATAACGCATAACGCATAACGCATAACGCATAACGCATAACGCATAACGCATAACGCATAACGCATAACGCATAACGCATAACGCATAACGCATAACGCATAACGCATAACGCATAACGCATAACGCATAACGCATAACGCATAACGCATAACGCATAACGCATAACGCATAACGCATAACGCATAACGCATAACGCATAACGCATAACGCATAACGCATAACGCATAACGCATAACGCATAACGCATAACGCATAACGCATAACGCATAACGCATAACGCATAACGCATAACGCATAACGCATAACGCAAAACGCATAACGCATAACGCATAACGCATAACGCATAACGCATAACCCATAGCGCATAACGCTTAACGCGTAAAGCAAAACTCATAACCCATAACGCATAACGCATAACGCATAACGCATAACGCATAACGCATAACGCATCACGCATAACGCATAACGCATAACGCATAACGCATAACGCATAACGCATAACGCATAACGCATAACGCATAACGCATAACGCATAACGCATAACGCATAACGCATAACGCATAACGCATAAGGCATAAGGCATAAGCATAACGCATAACGCATAACGCATAACGCATAACGCATAACGCATAACGCATAACGCATTACGCATAACGCATAACGCATAAGGCATAAGCATAACGCATAACGCATAAAGCATAACGCATAACGCATAACGCATAACGCATAACGCATAACGCATAACGCATAACGCATAACGCATAACGCATAACGCATAACGCATAACGCATAACGCATAACGCATAACGCATAACGCATAACGCATAACGCATAACGCATAACGCATAACGCATAACGCATAACGCATAACGCATAACGCATAACGCATAACGCATAACGCATAACGCATAACGCATAACGCATAACGCATAACGCATAACGCATAACGCATAACGCATAACGCATAACGCATAACGCATAACGCATAACGCATAACGCATAACGCATAACGCATAACGCATAACGCATAACGCATAACGCATAACGCATAACGCATAACGCATAACGCATAACGCATAACGCATAACGCATAACGCATAACGCATAACGCATAACGCATAACGCATAACGCATAACGCATAACGCATAACGCATAACCCATAGCGCATAGCGCTTAACGCGTAAAGCAAAACTCATAACCCATAACGCATAACGCATAACGCATAACGCATAACGCATAACGCATAACGCATAACGCATAACGCATAACGCATAACGCATAACGCATAACGCATAACGCATAACGCATAACGCATAACGCATAACGCATAACGCATAACGCATAACGCATAACGCATAACGCATAACGCATAACGCATAACGCATAACGCATAACGCATAACGCATAACGCATAACGCATAACGCATAACGCATAACGCATAACGCATAACGCATAACGCATAACGCATAACGCATAACGCATAACGCATAACGCATAACGCATAACGCATAACGCATAACGCATAACGCATAACGCATAACGCATAACGCATAACGCATAACGCATAACGCATAACGCATAACGCATAACGCATAACGCATAACGCATAACGCATAACGCATAACGCATAACGCATAACGCATAACGCATAACGCATAACGCATAACGCATAACGCATAACGCATAACGCATAACGCATAACGCATAACGCAAAACGCATAACGCATAACGCATAACGCATAACGCATAACGCATAACGCATAACGCATAACGCATAACGCATAACGCATAACGCATAACGCATAACGCATAACGCATAACGCATAACGCATAACGCATAACGCATAACGCATAACGCATAACGCATAACGCATAACGCATAACGCATAACGCATAACGCATAACGCATAACGCATAACGCATAACGCATAACGCATAACGCATAACGCATAACGCATAAAGCATTACGCATAACGCATAACGCATAACGCATAACGCATAACGCATAACGCATAACGCATAACGCATAACGCATAACGCATAACGCATAACGCATAACGCATAACGCATAACGCATAACGCATAACGCATAACGCATAACGCATAACGCATAACGCATAACGCATAACGCATAACGCATAACGCATAACGCATAACGCATAACGCATAACGCATAACGCATAACGCATAACGCATAACGTATAACGCATAACGCATAACGCATAACGCATAACGCATTACGCATAACGCATAACGCATAACGCATAACGCATAACGCATAACGCATAACGCATAACGCATAACGCATAACGCATAACGCATAACGCATAACGCATAACGCATAACGCATAACGCATAACGCATAACGCATAACGCATAACGCATAACGCATAACGCATAACGCATAACGCAAAACGCATAACGCATAACGCATAACGCATAACGCATAACGCATAACGCATAACGCATAACGCATAACGCATAACGCATAACGCATAACGCATAACGCATAACGCATAACGCATAACGCATAACGCATAACGCATAACGCATAACGCATAACGCATAACGCATAACGCATAACGCATAACGCATAACGCATAACGCATAACGCATAACGCATAACGCATAACGCATAACGCATAACGCATAACGCATAACGCATAACGCATAACGCATAACGCATAACGCATAAGGCATAACGCATAACGCATAACGCATAACGCATAACGCATAACGCATAACGCATAACGCATAACGCATAACGCATAACGCATAACGCATAACGCATAACGCATAACGCATAACGCATAACGCATAACGCATAACGCATAGCGCATAACGCTTAACGCGTAAAGCAAAACTCATAACCCATAACGCATAACGCATAACGCATAACGCATAACGCATAACGCATAACGCATTACGCATAACGCATAACGCATAAGGCATAAGCATAACTCATAACGCATAACGCATAACCCATAGCGCATAACGCTTAACGCGTAAAGCAAAACTCATAACCCATAACGCATAACGCATAACGCATAACGCATAACGCATAACGCATAACGCATAACGCATTACGCATAACGCATAACGCATAACGCATAACGCATAACGCATAACGCATAACGCATAACGCATAACGCATAACGCATATGGCATAACGCATAATGCAAAAGTCATAACGCATAACGCATAACGCATAACGCATAACGCATAACGCATAACGCATAATGCAAAAGTCATAACGCATAACGCATAACGCATAACGCATAACGCATAACGCATAACGCATAACGCATAACGCATAACGCATAACGCATAACGCATAACGCATAACGCATAACGCATAACGCATAACGCATAACGCATAACGCATAACGCATAACGCATAACGCATAACGCATAACGCATAACGCATAACGCATAACGCATAACGCATAACGCATAACGCATAACGCATAACGCATAACGCATAACGCATAACGCATAACGCATAACGCATAACGCATAACACATAACGCATAACGCATAACGCATAACGCATAACGCATAAGGCGTCAGCATAACGCATAAGGCATAACGCATAACGCATAACGCATAACGCATAACGCATAACGCATAACGCATAACGCATAACGCATAACGCATAACGCATAACGCATAACGCATAACGCATAACGCATAACGCATAACGCATAACGCATAACGCATAAGGCATAAGCATAACGCATAACGCATAAGGCATAACGCATAACGCATAACGCATAACGCATAACGCATAACGCATAACGCATAACGCATAACGCATAACGCATAACGCATAACGCATAACGCATAACGCATAACGCATAACGCATAACGCATAACGCATAACGCATAACGCATAACGCATAACGCATAACGCATAACGCATAACGCATTGCGCATAACGCATAACACATAAGGCATAAGCATAACGCATAACGCATAACGCATAACCCATAGCGCATAACGCTTAACGCGTAAAGCAAAACTCATAACCCATAACGCATAACGCATAACGCATAACGCATAACGCATAACGCATAACGCATAACGCATAACGCATAACGCATAACGCATAACGCATAACGCATAACGCATAACGCATAACGCATAACGCATAACGCATAACGCATAACGCATAACGCATAACGCATAACGCATAACGCATAACGCATAACGCATAACGCATAACGCATAACGCATAACGCATAACGCATAACGCATAACGCATAACGCATAACGCATAACGCATAACGCATAACGCATAACGCATAACGCATAACGCATAACGCATAACGCATAACGCATAACGCATAACGCATAACGCATAACGCATAACGCATAACGCATAACGCATAACGCATTACGCATAACGCATAACGCATAACGCATAACGCATAACGCATAACGCATAACGCATAACGCATAACGCATAACGCATAACGCATAACGCATAACGCATAACGCATAACGCATAACGCATAACGCATAACGCATAACGCATAACGCATAACGCATAACGCATAACGCATAACGCATAACGCATAACGCATAACGCATAACGCATAACGCATAACGCATAACGCATAACGCATAACGCATAACGCATAACGCATAACGCATAACGCATAACGCATAACGCATAACGCATAACGCATAACGCATAACGCATAACGCATAAGGCATAACGCATAACGCATAACGCATAACGCATAACGCATAACGCATAACGCATAACGCATAACGCATAACGCATAACGCATAACGCATAACGCATAACGCATAACGCATAACGCATAACGCATAACGCATAACGCATAACGCATAACGCATAACGCATAACGCATAACGCATAACGCATAACGCATAGCGCATAACGCTTAACGCGTAAAGCAAAACTCATAACCCATAACGCATAACGCATAACGCATAACGCATAACGCATAACGCATAACGCATTACGCATAACGCATAACGCATAAGGCATAAGCATAACTCATAACGCATAACGCATAACCCATAGCGCATAACGCTTAACGCGTAAAGCAAAACTCATAACCCATAACGCATAACGCATAACGCATAACGCATAACGCATAACGCATAACGCATAACGCATTACGCATAACGCATAACGCATAACGCATAACGCATAACGCATAACGCATAACGCATAACGCATAACGCATAACGCATATGGCATAACGCATAATGCAAAAGTCATAACGCATAACGCATAACGCATAACGCATAACGCATAACGCATAACGCATAATGCAAAAGTCATAACGCATAACGCATAACGCATAACGCATAACGCATAACGCATAACGCATAACGCATAACGCATAACGCATAACGCATAACGCATAACGCATAACGCATAACGCATAACGCATAACGCATAACGCATAACGCATAACGCATAACGCATAACGCATAACGCATAACGCATAACGCATAACGCATAACGCATAACGCATAACGCATAACGCATAACGCATAACGCATAACGCATAACGCATAACGCATAACGCATAACGCATAACGCATAACGCATAACGCATAACGCATAACGCATAACGCATAACGCATAACGCATAACACATAACGCATAACGCATAACGCATAACGCATAACGCATAAGGCGTCAGCATAACGCATAAGGCATAACGCATAACGCATAACGCATAACGCATAACGCATAACGCATAACGCATAACGCATAACGCATAACGCATAACGCATAACGCATAACGCATAACGCATAACGCATAACGCATAACGCATAACGCATAACGCATAACGCATAAGGCATAAGCATAACGCATAACGCATAAGGCATAACGCATAACGCATAACGCATAACGCATAACGCATAACGCATAACGCATAACGCATAACGCATAACGCATAACGCATAACGCATAACGCATAACGCATAACGCATAACGCATAACGCATAACGCATAACACATAACGCATAACGCATAACGCATAACGCATAACGCATAAGGCGTCAGCATAACGCATAAGGCATAACGCATAACGCATAACGCATAACGCATAACGCATAACGCATAACGCATAACGCATAACGCATAACGCATAACGCATAACGCATAACGCATAACGCATAACGCATAACGCATAACGCATAACGCATAACGCATAAGGCATAAGCATAACGCATAACGCATAAGGCATAACGCATAACGCATAACGCATAACGCATAACGCATAACGCATAACGCATAACGCATAACGCATAACGCATAACGCATAACGCATAACGCATAACGCATAACGCATAACGCATAACGCATAACGCATAACGCATAACGCATAACGCATAACGCATAACGCATAACGCATAACGCATAACGCATAACGCATAACGCATAACGCATAACGCATTGCGCATAACGCATAACACATAAGGCATAAGCATAACGCATAACGCATAACGCATAACCCATAGCGCATAACGCTTAACGCGTAAAGCAAAACTCATAACCCATAACGCATAACGCATAACGCATAACGCATAACGCATAACGCATAACGCATAACGCATAACGCATAACGCATAACGCATAACGCATAACGCATAACGCATAACGCATAACGCATAACGCATAACGCATAACGCATAACGCATAACGCATAACGCATAACGCATAACGCATAACGCATAACGCATAACGCATAACGCATAACGCATAACGCATAACGCATAACGCATAACGCATAACGCATAACGCATAACGCATAACGCATAACGCATAACGCATAACGCATAACGCATAACGCATAACGCATAACGCATAACGCATAACGCATAACGCATAACGCATAACGCAAAACGCATAACGCATAACGCATAACGCATAACGCATAACGTATAACGCATAACCCATAACGCATAACGCATAACGCATAACGCATAACGCATAACGCATAACGCATAACGCATAACGCATAACGCATAACGCATAACGCATAACGCATAACGCATAACGCATAACGCATAACGCATAACGCATAACGCATAACGCATAACGCATAACGCATAACGCATAACGCATAACGCATAAGGCATAAGCATAACGCATAACGCATAAGGCATAACGCATAACGCATAACGCATAACGCATAACGCATAACGCATAACGCATAACGCATAACGCATAACGCATAACGCATAACGCATAACGCATAACGCATTGCGCATAACGCATAACGCATAAGGCATAAGCATAACGCATAACGCATAACGCATAACCCATAGCGCATAACGCTTAACGCATAACGCATAACGCATAACCCATAGCGCATAACGCTTAACGCGTAAAGCAAAACTCATAACCCATAACGCATAACGCATAACGCATAACGCATAACGCATAACGCATAACGCATAACGCATAACGCATAACGCATAACGCATAACGCATAACGCATAACGCATAACGCATAACGCATAACGCATAACGCATAACGCATAACGCATAACGCATAACGCATAACGCATAACGCATAACGCATAACGCATAACGCATAACGCATAACGCATAACGCATAACGCATAACGCATAACGCATAACGCATAACGCATAACGCATAACGCATAACGCATAACGCATAACGCATAACGCATAAGGCGTCAGCATAACGCATAAGGCATAACGCATAACGCATAACGCATAACGCATAACGCATAACGCATAACGCATAACGCATAACGCATAACGCATAACGCATAACGCATAACGCATAACGCATAACGCATAACGCATAACGCATAAGGCATAAGCATAACGCATAACGCATAAGGCATAACGCATAACGCATAACGCATAACGCATAACGCATAACGCATAACGCATAACGCATAACGCATAACGCATAACGCATAACGCATAACGCATAACGCATAACGCATAACGCATAACGCATAACGCATAACGCATAACGCATAAGGCATAAGCATAACGCATAACGCATAAGGCATAACGCATAACGCATAACGCATAACGCATAACGCATAACGCATAACGCATAACGCATAACGCATAACGCATAACGCATAACGCATAACGCATGACGCATGACGCATAACGCATAACGCATAACGCATAACGCATAACGCATAACGCATAACGCATAACGCATAACGCATAACGCATAACGCATAACGCATAACGCATAAGGCGTCAGCATAACGCATAAGGCATAACGCATAACGCATAACGCATAACGCATAACGCATAACGCATAAGGCGTCAGCATAACGCATAAGGCATAACGCATAACGCATAACGCATAACGCATAACGCATAACGCATTACGCATAACGCATAACGCATAACGCATAACGCATAACGCATAACGCATAACGCATAACGCATAACGCATAACGCATAACGCATAACGCATAACGCATAACGCATAACGCATAACGCATAACGAATAACGCATAACGCATAACGCATAACGCATAACGCATAACGCATAACGCATAACGCATAACGCATAACGCATAACGCATAACGCATAACGCATAACGCATAACCCATAGCGCATAACGCATAACGCGTAAAGCAAAACTCATAACCCATAACGCATAACGCATAACGCATAACGCATAACGCATAACGCATAACGCATAACGCATAACGCATAACGCATAACGCATAACGCATAACGCATA